>NW_008649869.1:68894-71482 GCF_000695815.1 Acanthisitta chloris
AATTTTACTTTGGTTTAGCCTAAAACTTTTCCATTAACTCAAAAGAAATTTGCTTTTTTATTCTTTTTTTCTCCCATTAAGATCCACTTCTAAATGAGAAATGTTACTTCAAAATTATTATTTGAATAAAAATAATCTCCCTCTCCCCCAAAAGTCAAATTGAAATATTTCTGTATTTTCAAAACATTTTCCACCCATTTCTTTCAAGCAATACTATATACTTGATCTGTCTTCGGTTTCTCAATAATTTTGGCTTTGGCACAATTCAGTTTTCCACTGACTTCTCCAATCTGTTCATAAAAGCCTCCAACTTTGATCATGTGTCCCCTCATAAGGAATAGGTGTGCCCATCTGGGAGCAACGAATACAAAAAATAAGAAACGTGTAACTGCAAGTGGTTAAAAGAAATTCTAAAAGAATCATGGAAGCTTGGGAGGCAAGGGAGATGTTGAGCTTAGGTTTTGTCTCAAATTTTACATGAATTTTGAGCTGGTTTTTTTTCCTCATGTATGTTGACTACAAATAGTATGTAGAGAGCCTTGAAGTCTTTTTTCCCTGTACTAGAGCCCTGTAGGTGGGCTTTAAATGTCTTTAAAATAAGATTTTC
Organism: Acanthisitta chloris; assembly: GCF_000695815.1. Classification (NCBI taxonomy): domain Eukaryota; kingdom Metazoa; phylum Chordata; class Aves; order Passeriformes; family Acanthisittidae; genus Acanthisitta; species Acanthisitta chloris. The sequence continues at coordinate 69,502 of NW_008649869.1, forward strand.
CAGAGTGATTTGCAAAGCTATTTACAACCCCTGAGGTTTAGTATCTGCCTTCAGAAAATCCACATCTCCTCACTTTTTAATTCTTGGATTTGGCCCTCAGCAGTGTTAGTCATAATAAGTAAGAAAATGTGAATGAATATTTAATATAATAAATGTCCTCAGCATAATAGAAAGCCATGGAGAAGTAAGCAAGAGGAAAATTGAATAGCTGTTTTCATAATGACCATTATTAATATTGTGCTATTTTACAATATCATGTGATATTTCAAATGGTGACTGAACACAAAAGTAGTATTACTGTGGGGTTTAAGTCATTATTCTGAAGATTTTTTCTGGTAGACCAAAAATAAGATTGGCCATATTAATGCATAAAGAAAAATGTTATTTCATTTAGGCCCACAGACTGCTCTTCATAAACAGGCCCAGCACTGAGGACTGTCATTTTAACACTGAAGTATCATGATAGGTTAATCCTACCTGAAAATCCTGCTATTGAGATAGTGTTTTGATGAATGCATACTTCATGTGGGCAAATGGGGGCAATTACCTCTATGTACCTTTGAAGAGATATTGATCTTTCAGTTGTGCTATGGATGCAGTGTTCTTAATTGGGCTATTTGATTTTTTTGTTATGCCCAAATTTGGCTGGTTTATATTTTAGCATGAAAGGTTCCCATTTATTGAAGTTGCTACAGCAGTAATGAGATTGTCATTTAACCTAATTCTGTTTGTTTCACCAATAGAAATGTTGTAATACTGTCTTATTGATTTTGCTTATAATAAAATGCTACTTACAACATCTGTGGCAGCTGCAAGAATGAGGATTCATTTTCAGCCTAAGTAAAAGTACTTACAAACCTAGTGTTTTTCAGATCCAAAGTGGTAGAACAAAAACATAGGGAGAGCTTCTTTATTTTAAGGGTGAATGACCCTGGAGAAAAAGGAGTGGGGTTGAAATGGGGGAGAATAGGGGAATATGTTTGATATCTGAGTGTTTCATGACATTTCTTTCTAAAAGCTTCCTTACTGTTATAGAAGTTCAGTGGGAGGATAGCAATCGCTGGGTCTCTAGACTCTAGAAACTCAGCAAAGGTGATAGCTGACTGACTATTCTTTGATGACAGCTGCCTGCATGGCCTCCTTGGCAGCATCTCCTTGGAAGCCTTCCACTAGAGACTAAAGATTCTCTTCGATGAACAGCCAGATAGCTTTCATGTTCTGTGAACTGCAGAAGTTGAACTTTCTACAAATGTATCTAAGAGAAGATCCTGTGTCCCAGTAAATTTTTTTCAAATGCTCTATCCTTGCTAGTCATTAGATACATTTTGATTAAATCATGACAAGTTTGTGTACCCAGTGGAATAACTTGGTCCCTGACATATAAAATAATGTTAATGAATATGGAACTTCTATTGAAATAATATCCAGGACCAGCATCCTCTGTACAATCTCGTTAGGCTTAGTATTGCTTGATATAATAGAAGAATGCGTTACAGATAAGGGATGTCACCTCAGGTGCATAGAAAAAGGAAGGAAGTGAGACTCTTTCATGAAAAGAAGTTACACTGACACAAGAAACAGCCTAACAGAAAGTTTGCTGCAATTCAGTGTTCTGTGAGAGAGTTGCCTTTGGCCTATTATCCAAGAAGAGTGTGTACTTTCTACTGTGAGAGCTCCTCTTTTCCTGCAGGGCCTTACCGTTTTCTCAAGTATTGACACATGTTCTTCTCCAGCAGCCAGGGTGAAAATGGTGATATAGTCCAGGCAGTACTTGAATTTCCATACAAAGGTCTTTCAGCTTGAATTACTCATACAGGACATCCAAGCCGGAAGTCTGTTGGCTCTCTCTGCTCCACTTGCAGCTGTTTGTCCCAGGGAACAGACTACAACAGTGAAGGGCTGGTCTTACTTTCTAAGTGCAGGAGGAAAAATACTTCTCTTTTCAGGTCCAAGCAGATGTCTTCTGGAGAGAGAGAGATAG
>NW_008649869.1:71496-120081 GCF_000695815.1 Acanthisitta chloris
CATTATAGATTTGTGCCTGAAGTAAAGCTTGGGACAGAATTTTATCCTTGATTAATAAAAAGAAATTTAAAGAGTTACTAAATAAAACTAAATTATAATAGAAATTACCTTGGATTTTATCAACTTCACAGGAGCTGATACTTGAAAATATGAGAGTGGTGAAGTACTTAATCTCTTTATAATTGTGAAGCAGCTACTGCTGCCCTCCTGTCATGTTTGGTTTGCATCTTTAATGTTTTGCCAAATCTGACTGACTTCTGTTGGAACCAGGTAGTTCACAGTTCCAGACAGGGTCTCAAATCAGCAGGAGGTTCTCCCACCTCTTCTTCTTCCCCCCTAGGAGCTGGACTACCTGTGATTGAGGCTAGCTCTCAATCACAGGTAGATAGAGTTGGTCTATGCTTAAATGCAGCCGTACATCTTGCTGAGGTGAACCTTGCCTTGCTGTCTTTTTTTCCTTGCTTGACACAAACATGGTGATCACTGCTGGCCAACTCTGGGTGCTGTTGCCAAAGCTTCCTTGCTCACCTCACTAGGGTGCTGTAGGATGGGGTCCTGGTTGATGAGGGCAGTGCTTGTCTTCCTTCTCTGGCTGAGCAGCTGGCCCTCACTGTACCCTGATGTTTTAACTGTAGGCTAGGTAGCTGGCTGAAAGGTTTTGGAGCACTGCTGTGGCAAGTTTTTGTTTTGAGAAGCTTCTTTGAACTTAAATCTATTAACAACACTGTCAAGGCAAGGGCTTTAGAAAGAGCATGTCTCTTTAGATAGTCTCATTTTTTTGTGTGTATGTAAGTACACATACATTAGGGTCTATTAACAAGAAAAGGAAGAATATATGGCATTATGTAAGCCTGTGAAGTACTCCAGTCTTCATGAAAAGACTGAACAGGAGCAGCTGCTTTAGATGATTAACACAGTGACAAGGAGATAGGAATTGAAGCCAACAGGGAAAATAAATGGTTGGAAAGTACTCAGGAAATCTGGATGCTTCCAAGTTGCCTAGGTCTGACTAAAATAACCTTTGGACTGAAGTGATAGACAGAAATATTAGCAGGAATTTTTGTGAAAGGTACAGGAAGCTCTGAAAAAGGGACAATCATTGGGACTACCTATGTAAAAAGGAAAAAGTGAAGGAATCTAGTAATCATAAGCTGACCAGCTCTATTTCAACCCTGGAAAAATTAAGAAAGTTATAATTTTAGGTACCTGGAATGCCTGCCACAAGAAGAAATATATTACTGTCAAGGTGGATTTTTCTCAAACCAATTTTATTCTAGAACATAAGAGAAAGAGATGGTATTTATTTTTTTTTAGTGCATCACAGCTTATAGGAAAGCTAGGGAAACACAGATCAGTTGGTACTCCCATAAAAGTAAATAGGAAAAAAGTAGTCTTCAGCCTTCCTATTTCATCCCTGCACTAGTTGGCCTAGATCAACTAACAGCAACAACCTCCCATACTCCTTTACTTCTCTAGGGACAGAAAAAGTCATCTTCCTTCATTATCAGCAGTTAGGATTCCTGGACATCATTCTCCTCTTTGGTGGTTAAGGATCAATTCCTTGCATGCTATAAGTTGATCTAAACTGAAATTGTTGTTAAATGGTCAAGAGAGTCACATTTTTCATTTTGCCATCTTACCCTCCTTTCTTCTTTCTTCATCCATCCTCTCAGGTAAGGTAGAATTTAATCTGAATCTTCAGTTCCCTGATTAGGTTGACCACATGGTTTCAAAATTGCCTGTGTCAGCATGTCAGTAGAGTGGTGAAAGGGTAAAGATATAGCATTGACTTATGTTACAGCTTGTGTGAAACCATTGCTATAGCATAACAGGTTTCCTGCCTGACATGTCAGCTAAGCACAACTAAATGATTCAGTGAAACAAGCAACTTCCTTATTGTCACCTATCATCCTTCCCTCTCCTTGTATCAGATACAATTAATTTAAGCTTTCCATGTCTCCTACATTTTTCCTGTTCTACGTTTAACCACAATATCCTGTTTCTGCAGGTGCACATTCTTCTTTGCAGCCAGAGTTTTGTCGATCCTGGGGAATATTTTCCAGAAGCTTGTGGATATACTCACTGTAAGTTTTCTCCCATGTGTAAAATAACTGCTTACAGCTCAGAACTGTTGTGTGCAGTTCTTTTCCATCTCTCTATAGGTTATTTCCAGGACATTAGGACTTCCTAATTTCCTTCCTGTCATAATGACTGGTGCCTACTCTGTTAGAATACTTCTTCCTGAGCAATACCTCAGCTCAGTAATTTTATCAGAACAACATACCTTGTATATGCTAAACAGAATCACAAACAAGAGAAATCAAGAGCAGTGAAGTATGAAGTAATACAGCGAGCTGACACTTGGCAAAGAATTCTTTTCATATGTTAAAATGTTGATGTTTGAGAAGTTTTCAGCTCTTCCTGTTTTCACTATCTCTAGAAGGTGATATCAAAAGTTGAAAAGCTGAGTCATAAAGAAAGTCAAGTCCTTCTGTTTCAAAGTTCTAAAAATCAACGGGTTAAGAATGTTTTAACCATGCATTCAGGCTTTTAGTATGCAGAAAATTGTAAATTTTTTATGTTGAATCCTTCATTTGAATATATGATTGACTTGGGCTGGGTTTTTTTAAACTTGTCTGAGAGATGTCTACTGTGTTGCTTGGGTTTTGCCCCAGTCCTGCCAAAATAACACTGTCAGAACCAATTGTGCTTTCCAGCTACTTAAAAACATCACTGTCTTCTGAAAGGGATAAACAAGTTTTTAATCAGACTTCATACATCTAAATTCCTGCTAAACTAGGCATGGCAGGCAGAAGGCCAGGAGAAATGCAGAAAAACTTACAGAACAGAGAGCTTTTATGTGAGGTAGCAATGCAGGTCATGGCAAAATAAGGGATTAAAGATGCCTGATGACCAGTAGCCAAGGCAAAACCATTCAGAGAGAAATAGTTTCTTCTGCAGGCTTTTCACAGTGCTTATGCCAATCTGGACTTAACAGTGCTTTGAGAGTCTATTGGAATGAATGAGAAGTTCTGTGGGAATGCAAATTTTAGTACCAGAATCCATGTCTGAGAGTTACAGCTAGTAGCATTACTCGTCCATGAGATTTTTCTTGACTGTACTTTTTAAGGTTGCAAAAGTAAAACAAGTTATTTAGCTTTTGAATTCATAATTTTAGAAAAATGTCTTACTGAAAGCACTAACAAAAGAAGCAATTTAGTGTCTCTGTCTGTCTCAGGTAGCAGTTTGCTATTTTCCCTACCTAGAGTGCGATTAAATAATTTAATCTACTGAATTCAAATTAAATATTTTCTTCTAAGCTGAGAGAGGTTTCTGTCTCAAAGTTGCATATGCATGTGTTAAAAAAAAGGCATTGTGTATTGAAAAGACAATTGTCTTTGAAGCAATGGGCTTAAATAACAAATGAGTAAGAAAGCCACACTAGAGAAATTTTTATAGCCTAATGGAAAGAGCATGAGCAAAGAAATGGAGAAACTTTGCTTGCTAGTGCAGGATATGGCTTAGTAGGGATAACAGAAATGAAACAGAATCTCAGTGATGACTTGGAGGACAACTGTTATTAGGATATGTACTGCTCTAATTATATGAACAAAAGCATCACAAGAGCCAAGCAGGAAGCAACATTCCATACATACTGATAGGAAAATCCAAAAAGAAAGGTGGGAGGGAACTAAGGTTAAATGGAGTACTTTGGGTTAAAGTTGCTTGCCAGAGCATAGCAAAAATATTCTACTGTAATGAAAGTTGGGTCTTTTGAGAAAGCATGTTTGTTTTTGGCTAAAATCATAAGCAGCACTGCTGTAATCTCATTATCAAGATATGAGTACTAGCAGGGATTGTCACCACAGGAGGTGTGAGTTTGTGTTTCAGAAATGAAGTACTCTTAAATTGATAAAAACTAGTTATTTCTGAACGTGACAGCTGACCAAAAAATTCACCAAATAATCCTTGAATTAGTTTGAGGTGATGTTACTTTATGCTTGCCCTCATAAACAATAAGACAGGAGGTATAGTCATTGCAGGTAACATTTATTTGATCAAATAATTCAATTTAATGAAAGTGTAAACAAATGAAATTCTGTGATGTAGGCTCCTGTTTCAAACAGGAAAAAAGTCTAGCCAGTGTCAGATTTTGCAGAAAGATTGTAAGTCTCCTACTAATCATTGTAAAAAGAATGCAATCATCTTTATGCTTCTATAGTATAACTAATCACTAATAATTGTAAAAAGAATGCAATGATCTTTATGCTTCTATAGTATAACTAATACCATCTCCATTTTTCAGTAGCCTTTCAATTACCAGTCCAGCAGGCTTGAGTAAAAATTAAAGCACAATGGATATTTTGCAGGGACAGATCTAACATTGATGATTGAGTTCAAATAACACTTTAAACATAGCTATGTATATATATTGTATTTTTCTTCTCTTTTACTCTGAAATCTGCAAGTCTATGGAGGTCATTGGTACTGATACTGACCACCTTTACCAGCTCAGGTGCATATTGGATGTCTTGCAGCATTCAGTTTCATTACCTTGTAAAAGAGATACATCAGGGCAGCTTGTGCTATTGTGTTATTGGTTTTTGGTGGAGTTTATGCACTATCTTTTTGTCCTGTGAATTAGAAATTCTTTGAAGGGTAGATATTCTGGTTTAGCCAGTATAAGTGATTTGTTAGTCATTGATGGTACTGAATTGCATTTCTCAGTGATTTATTATGGTAATGTAATCATAGAGGTTTGATTTGCCTCAACCCCTGCCTGTTTTCATAAAAGAGCAATAGGATTTTTGTTACTGAAAACCAGTTTTCAGTCAATGGAAGTATATTTTATATCATGTGATAGTAGCTCTGCTGTGTCTCTAAACAGTGTGATCAATTTGCAAACAGGATTTGAAGAGAAGATCAGAGATGAAGTAAAAAAGAAGAAAATATCCAGATGCACATTTAGCACACATTATTAGACCACAGCCCATTTCAGTATCTAGTTAATTCAGTTTATAGATATAGGTTATGTTTAGAAACCAGGGCCTCCCTAGGTGGGGCTAGCAGATTAGTAAAAGAGAGATCAGTAAATCAGAAGTAAAACTGCATCGTATAAAGAGGCAAATTGGAAAAGTAGAGGCACAGCAGGGTCAACATGTTGGCTTGACCGGATTATTGCAGTGATTTCTGAAGAGCAATCTTCCCTGGGGTTTGTCTTGTTATCGGTCCAACCTAAAAAACAGACCTGTTCTGGAGCATGAGTATCACTTCAGAAATCCAGGGAATCTTGTAATTGCTCTAGTGTCATTAGTTGTTTCTTTCGTAGTGACAGACAAGGCCCTTCAGAAATGAATTCCTACAGCAGCACTGCTCAATGTGAACCTGAGTTGTAAAAGATTTCCCTGAGGCTCAGAATAGACATTATACATCCAGACCATATACTTTTAAAGGCATGTATTGCTTTAAAAACATAGAGGCAGGCCATGATTTTTAACCTTATCTAAAAGCAGTTTGATATAGTAAAAAAACCCCACAAATATAAACATTATGTAGATATATATACCCATATCTGATGATACAGACAGCATATATTCCAAAGTAGTTCTCATACGACACATAAACTACAAAATATCCCATGCTGTACCCTTTTAAAGCTTGGATGCCTGTAAAAGTGTCACAGGGCAGGAGTTTCTAGCAGTAAGATCTGAGAGGAAGCAATGAAGGGTTTTTTCTGTATTTTTCTGTCCTGCCCTTGCCCTGATACAAACCAGAAGGAGTCTTGCTGGGCTGTTGTAGGCTGTCAAGTGCTCCAACGCAGTTTGGGGGCTTTTTTTCCTCTTTAAAAATATTAACCTGCTCAGGGCATCCTGTCAGGACAACTGATGGTTTAAAATTGCCTCCTGCCAGCTGAGTTATTGTCTGTCTTCAATTGAATCCCACATCAGCCCCCTGGGGCTGTCAGCCTCTTGCCCAGTAATGCCACAGTGGGGTAAGCTTTGCACTCCCCACATCTGCCTGGCCATGGCACCTGCTGAGCCTGGCCCAGCCTGACCTCAACCTGTCCTCAGGAGGTGTGTGATACCTGGGGCTGGGGCTGCCCCCTGCCCCAGCTGCCCTGCTCCCAGTGGAGGGGTATGCAGTCAGGGTCAGGCTGGGCTCATAGCCAGGACAAGCCTGGCACTTCAGGCTGCAAAGGAGCAGTGAGAATTTCATCAGTTCTCTCACAAACATGTTTCTAGGGGCCATGAGAGCAAGATGCTTCTCTCGGTCACGTTCCCCACCAGCATGGCAGTGCAGGTGTGCTCTGCCAGGAGAGGATTTTCTTTACCTCAGGAATGCTAAAACCACTGAAATCTTGAGTTGGTTTTGTTTGTTTGTTTGTATCTGTGGTGTGTTCTGGCTTGTTTCTCATCTTTTGTCACCATGCTCACAAAGGCGTTGCAGTGTTGAAAAAAATTAGAAACACAAGAGTTAGCAGTCACATATTTTGATGGCTGGCATTTGCAGCCCGTGTTTGGACGTAAATGAGAGGCTGAAGGTTCAGCTTTCTGGTAAACAAAGGCAGAAGTTTCTTCTGACACAGCCCACGATTGTATGCAAGCTGTGACTGAAAATCATCCCCCAAGAAGGGTCACTCCAGATCAGGCTCTGAACTTTTACGGTTTTCTGTAATGCTGCTTTAGGGTTCAAAACCCACACCTGAAACCATCTTATTCACTGTTACCCTGGAAGAGGTTTTAGTTCTTCCAGTTCCCTGTTGCTGATTTTAAACCTTTAAAACCAGAGTGAAATTTCTTTGTGCCTGTGAATGCTTCTGCCCTGAACTCAATGTTGTCAATAAAGGATAGGAACTTGCTTATCTCCACACATTTGTTTAAGAAAGAAACCCCTGAAAATAAATTATATGACTTACATTTACTCTCAGCTGCTACTTGCTCATTCATTTTCAGTGTGGAAAAATTATCTAACTATCTTCCTAACGGATGCAACTCATTCTTTCCTTTCTGCAGAAACTATTCTTTAGAGAGCACCTGCTGCAATTAGAGAGAGGCATCTGACAGACTTTCTATATATATGGGCATAATCTTTCATTGCTTTCTAGGTTCTTTTTTTAGGTTTGGAAGAATTTGGGTTTTGGGTTTTTTTAAATCTTAGTTGCTTTAATGGACTCTCCCTCCTGCCTACTCAGTTTCTCACAAGAAGATCAACAAGCAATTATCTCGGTGCAAGAACAATCCAACCACTTGTTAACACGACTGGATATTAAAAGTTCATATGGTAGATTAATGCAATTCAGTTTTAAAAACCGTTACAGTCCAGAAGTACATGGAAACACCACATCAATCAAAACTAATGAAAGTAGCCTTAAAATGTAAATGGACCAACACTTAAAATGACCTAATGTTACATGTGCACATACTTTCTAGTATTGACTTCAAATAATTTTAGACATTTTGAAAGATGATAATTGAAGTTGTAAGTTACTTTGACAGATGAATAATTATATTCTTCTGAGGTTAAGTTAGCTAAGGAAACATGATTTTTTAAAAAGCTGACAAAGCAATGTTTATCTGTAAAGAGAAGTAGAAAAACAGTTTAAGAAGCAGACCTTAACTCTCTGAGTACCTCTTCACATAATGAATGTTCTTGCTTTGGATCAATTTAAAGGAGTAAATTTTTGAGGAAAAATTGCAGAATATGTTTTCATATAAATTGAGAACTTTAAGGCCAAATCTTCACTTGTGGTGGTGTACAAGACTTTTCTCATCTTGTGAAACCAAACACTTGTGAAATGGTTGACAAAACGAGGGGTAATAGGCATGGCATTATATTAAATTTTCAGATCCTCAGTTTTAAAAAAGTTATGCAATAGTATATTTTATGTTTTTATCTGCAACCACACAGAAATAGCAGATTTTCAGTAACAGTGTCTTCTTTAAGGACATCTGTTATAAATTTGCATATTTATACAGTGCAGAATTAATATTACAATAACTAGGTTTTGGAGACTTTTTCTCTTAGATGTTCCCACAGAAATGTACTTACTCAATTTAACTTACTGCTCTGTGCAGAAGTTCTGTACAGGACTCCATACACTTTCTTTTTTTTCAGATTCAGAAATATATCCTCATACATGTATTTCAAGGGGCAGGAAAGAAATGACAGTCAGTGAATGTGAAGAACATGACTTGAAAAACGCCCAGAAAAGCAAAGCTATAGAATTATCAAATACAGACTCACACCTAAACAACTCTGTGGTGATGTGATAGTGGGAGAAGAGTTTATATAGTTATAGATGTCCAAAATCAAGACATTCTTCAGATTTGTGATAGATGATCCACTGAGTCCACCTTAATTACTGATGATGTTCTGTAGCCTTGGTCCCATATCAGACTCTTCTGTCAGGTTAAGGTCTGATCAGGGTCTCTGGTGAGACATCTGGGGCTATTGATCATTCAGCTAATGATACTGGAAGATGAGGAAAACATCTAAATTGTTTTGCCTTGTGTTAGCAAAAATACAGCATGTTTTCAAAATACAGTGTTTAAAATAGTGCCTTGGCTCTGAAGGCATAAGGATTTGTAAAGAACACTGTCAAGACAATTTTTCTCTGAGGTAGAAGCTAATTTCAGGGTCATGCGAAATGTATGGACTGATCCACAATGATAATTTTATAAGCAGAAATAAAAAATAAAAAGAGGTTTTCCTAAGACCTTTTAATATTGGAAAGGCCACCTTTGTTTAAAAAACAAAAAAGATGGGGTTAAGGCTTGAGCTGTAAGCTGTGCAGAGCTTTCCCTGTCCTGCTCAATGGACTGGTTGAAACTCTGAAGACTAGAAAGAAGGTAACTGTTTTCACAAAGAGCTGTTCTTTGAAATGTAAAGACATGGATTATATAGGTTGGTATGGTGCTCCACTCTTCTCCCACCACCACCCTCCATTGCAGAGTTCACAGGTCTTAACACAGTAAAGGGCCTGAATTCTCAGATTTCCAGTTGTGGCCATCTGTTTGGCAGAAGATTGGGAAGTCATGGAGCAACGATGTGAAACTCCTAAACAGACTGAAAGAAATCTTAACATTTTAGTCATTTCACAAGTGGCTGGTTCTACAACAGGATGTCATGTGCGATTAAATTAGTATAATAATTGCCTTCACTGAAGTTAATGGAATGATATGAGTACAAACACAATGCAGGAACACAATCTGGTTAAGCAGTCACCCTCATAGAGGGAATGATGTCATCTCCAAAGAGGATATCAGATGCTTCCCTAATTTATAGAGGAAACTTTTTTCCTTTAGTGCTTGCTGCAGTTCTGAAAAATGCCAATAGCCTACATTGGTTTGTTGCAGTTCTCAGTGAGCTGTAATTACTGTGTGCTCCCTGTATAAATGAAGTTTCCTCCTGAGGATTAGCTCTGTCCTCACAGAGCAACTGAAGTGAAGCAGAGGCTGTAGTCAGGGCTAGGCAAGAGACAAGTGCAAAGCTGTAGCTCAGTAATGATGACCATGTCATTAAGGAAGAGCAGTGAAGTGAATGGATGGAGACCCTTTCAAAGCAGTCGAGTTTATTTCTTACTATTACTAGAAGGAGAACAGACAAAATAGATGCTCCTGTACATTATTTACATTACTGTGCTTCAAAGCAGATGGAGAGCTTTATATCCCATTATGAAAGGCATGTAAGTTACAGTGACATGAGTCCTAATTATGAACTACTTAAACTGCACCATCTGCATTGAACAAAGCTCCATATGTATGGGTATGATCTAGTTTGGCTGCCTGTATTTGTTAGCAACACGTGCAAAATAGATACCAAAAGAATCTAAAGACACTGAGGCAGGTTTTGTGGGAGGAACTGGAAATGTTTGCAGTACCCCTTCTGCCTTCACCAATCAAACAGAAAACTAGGGGCAACAATCATCCCAGGAGAGAATTACCATCTCCTGTGGAGAGGGGCATTGATGCATACATTTTCCAGTTTCAGCATATTGGTCACCAAGTTTTATCCAATGTTTGCTGTTATTTTTACTTTATTTTTTCTATTTCTTTTTGGCAGAAAATATCACATCATCTTCCCCATGGTAATCTGGGCAGACAGTATGTAATTTTAAATGTCCATATTCAATGCCCATTCCTCTTGCCATTTGCACTGCTATGCAAATTTCAGCACAAGGGATCTGTTGATTTAAGTTTAATGAAGAATAAGAAAATTAATCCTTCTTTGGAAAAGGAAGGTCCTTTGAGACAAACAGCCTAGTTACCCAACACACAAGCTAAAATCCAAATGTTTGACTCACAAGGAGGCCCTTCTATGCCCTGCAGTAAGAAGAATTGGTTTGCTCTTTCTTTAAAGATCATTAAACACAGCCCATAACTGAGAAGAGATTTAGCAGGGGAGTGCTTCTTTTCCATTTAATATTAGCAGTTAGTTCTGATGGAGAAAACTCTAGGACCTGAGCTACACTTAGCTGGTTCTTCTCCATAACTGTGAGCACTTGAAATATTAAGGAATTCTAGACAGTGTGTAAAACTCTTTGCTTGAAAAAGTAAAATTCCAGGTGAACAAAAATAATTCTTCTATATACTTGCATGCAGAAAAAAAGGATGGAGGAGGTCAGATATGTATGTGCCTTTGGTTGTCATAGGTGACCTGCACCATGACTCTTCTGACTCTGTCTTCATAGCTCCAAAAGAGCAACACAGGCATAGCAGTCTCCTTCCTATATCTAGCCCCCTCATGGCTGTACCCTCACCCATCCTTTTCCTACCCCAGTCACCAAGGCTTAGATCTGAAGCAGAGTGAATTGATGGTGAACTGCTGGGATGGCAAACATCTTACTTTAGAAAGGTTTTGTGAATCATCTTTTAATAAGATGTGGCAGCAGCTGAGGTAGCTATTATACTGAATTCAGTTAATATTCAGGTTGGACTGTGTATCATTATGAGATAAAAACAAAATACTGAATTAGGGAAAAAAAGTGAAGTCTTTATAAGAAAAAGTAAATGGCAACCACAGAGTGATTGAAAAGTGAGAGGGGATCGTTAATGTCTGTTTTCACAGAAATCTGGATGTGAAGGATAGGACTGACTGTAATAGATTCCCCCCACCCTGTTTCCCCCTTTCTATTCTGCTGCCTCTGATATGGAGATTTACACTGACCTCTGGGCTTTTAAATCTTGCAATTTGCCAGCTCTTTGATAGAAAGCACATTCTCACTGGCCACTTAATTCCTTTCTGATCAGTATTACATGACACCAGCAATCAGAGGGCCTTTGATTCGCCAGTACAAAAGAGAGAATGGAAATGTACTTTTTTCACCCTAACAGAGCATTGCCATAGTCCCATGAGCTGGCTGTAATCCTGGTTTCATTTTTCCTTTCCTGTTCTGTAGTGCTGTTAGAAACCCAGCTTTAAGCTAAACAAGAACAAGATAAGACAAGTTCTTTTACCATTTAAATACCAAGGGAATAAATCTTTTTATCTCTCCCTAACTTCAGGTGTAGGAAGTAAAAAGCCTTTTCTGTATGAACACTGAATAGGACTGGTCCATTCTACTTTGCCTGAAGCATTAGTTGCATTTCTAAAAGGAGGCGTATTTAACATAACACAGCAAGAAGTGTAAGGGGGAAATGTGGCTATTTTCAAGAAGACAACACTAAAAAGAAGAGAAGAAAAACACACATTGAGCATTAGATGCTGATGCCTCTAACGGTTTCCTTTATCAAGCCAAGTCCTGGGGAACTGCAAGGGTGAGGGTATAAGTCTCAGCATTCAGCTTTCTGCACAGGAATTTAATTGAAGACCCAGACATATAGCAGACACAGGCAGTAAAACCACCCTAGATCAAGGTTGTGACTGGAGAATTCTGGAGAAACTCCATTAAATATGATTTCATGAATCTCAGGCCAATTTTTACTTTACCAGCAAAACTATTTTAGTACTGAATATGTAAATATTCAGGGTTAAAATTAAAAAGGAAACGGAATTTAGATGTAAGGCAAAAAGTTGTCTTTGCTTCCTGCGCTATAGCTAGTTTCTGCTCCACTTTCTGTGTGTATACAGTGCACATACACTCCTTTCCTGAGGATATTCATGATAGAGAATGGATGTTTAATCAGTTTTTTGAGTATTGCTTGCATCTTTTTTACCAAAAAATGGTGTAACTGCGTGGATGTTTAATCAGTTTTTGGAGTATTGCTTGCACCTTTTTTACCAAAAAATGGTGTAACTGCATATTAAAACAGAAAAAACATATCCTTTCTTATTCAAAATAACACTATAGATTGATTCATGTAGTTTTATATATTCAATACATTAAATTCCTTTTAAATTTGAAATAAGGCAAGCAAAATATCTTGGGTCGAGAGCTGAAATAACTGGGAAAGCATGCAGCCACCATTAACATGAGAAGATTTCTTAAGCAGAAGAATCTTCAATTATTTTGATGTTTCTGATGTTGGAACACTATTAAATAGATAAACTGTACTCAGATTATGCTATATAATCATATTCAAAATATTTCTCAGGTTGCTTGATCAAAGCTGTTGTCAGGTTTGTAATTCTTGAAGTGAAGGATTCTCTCTGATTTTCACAGGAAGACTTAAGAGCAATAAATAGGCAGCAAGGAACTGATTAAAACCACAATATTTTTAATCAGATAAAAGTTGTTTTGACAATATTCTACCTCGAGAAAAATTTAGAACATTTTGGATTTGTATAGAAGAAAAACAAGATTCTAACTTCATTATCTAAGTGTATCTACCAAGAATGTGTATTTTTTAATTGAAATTGCTGTTTTCATGGAATGATTTATGCAACTAACCACAATGGTTACTAATATAAACAATCAGTTCTAAAAACGTCTTGTCTAGCCACAGATATGGTGCTTCAAGTGTTAAACTGCTGAATTGCTTAGCAAAAGTCTGTCTTCTAAGAGGAGCTACTGGGTCAGCTGTGACCCAGGCCAAACTTGGGAAATTAAGGAATCAATATTTCTACATAAACTACACTTGCAACTCCTTTTGCAATTAAAGGCACTAGAGGGTCTACCTGCATAAATAGAGGGTGTTCTTGTCAAGCATGGGACAAAAAAAATCTCTGAAGGTTTGGAAGAGCTGAAGGGAATTATATGGGAATAGTTGCTGAAATTCTTTAGCTATGAAGTGAGGAAAAGATTGTCAAGAACATAGAAGTGGAAATTATGTATAAAAAGAGGTGTTATTAATTGAACACTTAAAATGGTGTGAATGACTGGCTTAGTTCTTCTGTTTTATGTAAACACATATCCCCAGTAAGTGTCCTGTGTTCTCTGCTCTGCCTCTGTGGAATGTGGTGCAACTGTGCGTGACTGCCTGAAGAGTGTGTGATCTTATGCCACAAATATTACCTCAGATTTCATTCTCAAGTTCATGTGTTGGAATGTCTGGGAGTAAAAATGAAAATTCTCAAAAATTACTTGGAAGATTCTCTTGGAGCTTCTGACCTGAGTAACCAGACACATTATTCTTCTGAATGATACCTAGGAGCTGGCTTGAAAATTCTTGATGTCCATATTTAATTGCAAGAATATGCTATATCCAAACCCACTAAAATGTGGAGACCTTAGTCTCTCTTTCATTTTCTGACTTTGAAGACAGTAATCTATGCAGGACATAGTTTTGCTTTTTTATTCTTTTAACTGGAAAGGATGTAATCCCTGACTAGTTTTGTGGATTGTCTGGGGGTTTTTTCCACCACATTCTCCAACAGAGAGGAATGAAAATAAATTGGTATTTGTTTGCTGCTACCCAAAGTGGTTGTTAATTTTGAATCTTTTTTTCTGCCTGGGTTGAGAAGTTCTACTTTAGGTGTCCATCATGTGACAGCTAGTGGGCTTTGTAGAAAATTTTGCATTGCAGGCATGCTTTTCAAGTTTTCTTTCACTGCATTTAGGTGTTGTTTAGGAAGCTGACTGAACAGTCCCTGGCAGGAACATTTCCACACACCCTAAGAAAATGGGAAGATTTTCCAAGCCTTATGTTACCTGAGCATGAACTCTGTCATTGCTGTGCTTGAAAAGATGCTTGATGCCTCCTTGTTGCAAGAGGAGGTAGAGGAGGGATCAGCTGCCTGCTAGAATAAGCCTTCCAGCCCTGCAGTGATTTCAGGGTGAAGGATTACACAGTCTGTAAATGTAATCCACCTGCATGAGTTCCCACTGTTGAGCTAAATCAAATCTACAATTAATGCATGTGTAACAATCTTGTTGTAAAGTCACTGCCAGGTAGAAAATCCTAAGTAGGCTGAAAATAGGTGAAATTAATTTTCAAGGTTGCAAATGACTACTGTCCATAGATGAGTATTTGACATACACACCTGTCAACAACGTAGATCTGTATTTTTTCATTCCCTTTCCAAGATAATAAACAGAGAGAAAACCTATTTCAGTTTAGATAATGGAATTTGTTAATAAGCATTAGCAAATTTAGGATTTTAGAAATATTTTCAATTTATTAATATAACAGTATGAATATGTACAACTGAGAGAAGAGTATATGCTTCAAGTCGATAACAGAGGATTAGGAAGTTATGAGTCAAAGTACTAGGAAAAGCAACTTAAATCATCTGTCTTAATTTTATTCATAGGAGACTCAGTGCTAAATTAAAATTCTACATAGTGTTTGTGAGAGCAAAAACCATTATTGTCTTTAATATTGTGGTAGTTTGTGAAAGGGATTCAATAATACAGCTCTGCATAATCAGGATCTAGTTGCAGTGACCCAGGGGACCACTTCCAGTTCTGTGCCCCTATAGCTAATATTTAAAAGGCAAAGCTATGATGGAGATGAACGGTTTTGGGTTTTTTTGACTACACAGAAAAAATAGCTCCAGTTCATTAACTTGAATGTCCTTGACAGCTCTGCTGAGAGTAGAAGGTATCTACTGACTGTGGAAGTTCCTTAACCTGGCAGTGAGTCATCCATCACTGAATTCTGGATCTAATTAGTGAAGTCAATATGGTTGTCTCAATGTCCTCTAAACAGGTAAGATTCAAACATCTTGGATTTGACATACAATCCTCAACTGCTTCTCTGACCTTGACTATGAACTTCTGGTCAATCAGATTGAAGTTGCATTGTTTCCTACACGAAAAGTATGGAAGAGAGATTGTTCTGCCATTTTTTGAAACTGTTTTTATTATTGCGTTATATTTGAAAAATCTTGAAGAAAAACTGGGTACTTGAAGCACTTTGGGGATCACATTTTGTGGCCAATAAGGACTATAAACAATTAAGACATACTGCTCTAGATTTTGTGATATACTTGTCTTGAGTACAAAGATGATGTGAAGAGTCCAGCATGCAAATAATTAAATGATCTGCAGGTGAGGACCAGGCACTGTGTATAGAGTATCAGTTGGTTGGGTTTTCTAACACAGAAGATCCATTTTTTTAATACAACCTTATTGCTTTTACATGTTACTTTTAAAGCTCACCATTGGTTATGAAAGACAGATCAAAATTAGATATTTGCACTTCAAAGGAAATGAACAATGTTTGCATGGAATTTTATCAACCTCCTATTTTTCATAAAATCTAAAGTTGGAAAAACTATTTTTCGATAACTCAAATTACTGTACTCAAAGCAAATATTTTGTCTTTTCATTTTTAATTATGAGACAAACATCAAATATTTCAATAGAACTGATAAACAGAGAACTTACTATAAAAATATATCTTATTTGAAAATAACAGAAAGCTGTGATTGTAACTAGATTTTCCCAGAATTATATTCTGCTAGACAATATTTGACCATCTCAGTTGTTGCCAAGCAGAATAAAACCATTTTGATGAATGCTTGGACATAGAGAGTGGGTTTGATTTCACTTTGATGACTTGGGTATCATGTAGCAAAGCAGTAGTTATGAAACCTGGGCTTCTAGCATGATCAATCTGCAGCCTGTGTAAAATGAAAACAGCTACTTATGTTTCCTACCTTTTGGGGAGTTTTTTGATTCTTCTGTTCCTCTATTTTATATGAAATCATGTGATGAAAATTATTTTAGAACAGTTGTTTGTAGCATACAGCTACTGGGAAATATATAAACAAATCAAATATTAATTTAAAAAGATTCATTTATATCCTGTTAACTATCTTTTGATTCATGAGAAGTAGTTAATCATGGGCAGAATTCATAAAAGGAATTGAACCTGAAACTGTTGTACCTACTTCATTTAAAAGTCAATTTTATGTACTATTCTTTCTGTGACCAATTGTTATATGATTTGAAAATACATATGGCAGAAACAACAATTGTGTCTTATGGAAGTAGGTCCCTGCTGCCTCCCAGCTTGACATGCAGCTCCTCTATGCACACTGGGGCATCCTCACTGAGAGCAGCTCCTGAAGAGACCAGTATGTGCTCCAGAGGTGTGGGGGCTGGACCAGACTCTACACAGAAACCTGATTGGGGGCTTCATTCAGCATGTAGAAGCAAACAGCCACAGGCTGTGCCCTCCATGAGACTTGTGTTGCAACCCAGTTGCAGTGCTTTGCTTGGGTGTGAGCTTATGTGCAAAACACCTTTTCTCCAGCTCAAAACTTCAAGCAATCCTCTCACATGGGTGTCACTGTGCTGAACCCTGCTCACCAGAATTATATGGCTCATATTGTCATTACTGGTGGGGAAAGGAGTGAGGTGGGAGAAGCAGAGAATTGGATTTATTTTGAGATAGTGCTGAAGTCCCCTATGCAGTTTAGCGGTTACAGCCCCGCATCTCCGCTAGATGGAGAAAGCCAATGTAAGGAATCACGGGTTACAGCCCCTGATGGAGAAAGCCAATGTAAGGAATCACTACTCTGCTTCGGGAATGATAAGACTAAAAATATGCCAAGAGGGTCCAGAAGTCTTCAGCTGGTAGAGATTGTTACTGCTAAGCTGATGTCAAAGAAGCAGGAGCAGCACTGATTTACACCAGCTGAGGCCAGGACATAGGCCAAGGTGGGGGAAGAGTGACAGAAAGTACAAATGAGCTCTTGGAAGACAAGCCTTTGTTTCCACTGATGTAGAACTACATTTAATTTGCCGGTATGGATTGAGAGTAGTTATCAAGTTTATTTATAACCTTAAGGATAGAAATTCATCAAAGAGAGCTTTCCTAACAATCTATACTTTATATATGCAGTAGAAGTGAAAAATAATCAGTGGAGGTGAAATAAGTTACTTTACACTGCATTGGAAGCTTTATGTTAGTATATTATAAAATAGCAAACACGCAAGCATTGCTTGTCTTGGATAATAATATCTCATGTCATCTATGAATTTATAATTTACTAGTTATCAGACAAAGAGCAGCAAGCTCTTTAGCATCTGTCAGTTACAGGAAGCAAACAGCCTGATCTGGTAATACACTGTTCATCTCATTTGCAATTAGAAAACTGTGGTCTAATCTTTGCTAAGAATCATCTAGTTGGGTTATAATAACCATTACAGATGGTGATGCTATATTTATTACTGGAGTGTGACTGATAGTAATTTCTAGATGGATTTCTCATGGTGGCCTCCTCCAAGCTGAGTGATGTGTTCTACTCCAGGACCACGTTCCCAGGCCTCAAGTGTCCCCATCCTGCAGCCCCAGGCTGCCTGTCATAAGGCCTTCAGAGCTATGATAGTCTCATGCCTATTATAGGGTATTGGAGCAGGGTTTCTTGGTTTGAGAGGAATCTCTAGGCAAATAACTCAGTGGCTGAAGCAATTTCAGCAAAACATTAGGGTTTGTTGGGGTTTTTTGCTGGGAGGAGTAAGATGACTTTTACAAACTGGAAGTGTCCACAGAAATGTGAGATCCTTTCCCAAGAGTATTTTTCCAGATCAAAATCAGAGAAGACAGTATGCTTTACAATGATGGCACACCAGGTGAGTCTGAATACCCACCTAAGTGCAGGACAGCTGGGAGACAGTTTTCTGCATCTTCTGAGTGTCTGAACATGTCTCCTCGCAGGACACAGCAGGAGTTACACAGGATCCTGAGCAATCCTGGTATCATAGGCACCATCACAAATGCTAATAGTGAAATTTTTTAATAAGAGAAAATTCACCAAAAGCTGCTGAGCTCAATGTTGTGCAAATAGCAGCTTCTCCAGGATTTGGGCTTTTTCTGCATTGGTAGTGCTGCTGCTTCTACGAAGGACTATAAGTGATCACTCAGGTGTTTCTCCCCTTCACTGAGCCTTTGTTGTACTTAGACTAGGTTTAGGGAAATGGCTGAAAATCTGCACCCTAAATAATGTAGAGGAAATATGATTTGAAGCTAGTACATGTCCTTATATTTTCCTTTCTGTGATTTTTTTGGTAGCAATGAAATAACTGGATGTCTCAAGCAAAAGGTAGTTAACTTGCCTCAGTGCAACAGGGTAAAATAAGTAATATGTATTACTTACATGATATGTCAAAAATATTCTTAAGACAAGTAAAATAATCTCTATGAAATAACTTCATCTGTTCTGGCACCTTTGCATTTTTTCCTTCCATCTAATTATATATACATGCATATGCACATGCAAACTTTTATAAAAGAAGGATGATGAACTGAGACTTACTTATAAAGTATATTTTTCTCTTTCACTCTTGGAATAGTTGTCAACTGAGATTGTGCAAATACCACAGGGAACAAAGCAAGTCTATAAGGTGATTAATAAGGTCTTAAAAATGATATCAAGTAGATCAGTCCTGAGAGCAGTTTTATTTCTCAGATATATTTGGGTGTGTTTCATTTGTTTTCTTTGGGGTTTTTTCTTTGTTTGTTTGTTTACTTGTTGATTGTTGGTTGGATTTTGCTGGTTTTCAAAACTGAATGACAAGATGCTGTAAAGTATTTCAGGAGTAAAGTGTGATTGTATTAACCTGCTAAGATTTGATGTTGTGTTTTAAATTTATCCCTCTTCAACTTATTTCTTTTGATGATCTGGCTTTTCTGTTTTCAGTAAGAGGGAAAAATGCAATGTGTATTTAGAAGACATGACACCACAGAACTTTGCAAAATTCTTTTGCAATATGTCCTTATTGCTCTCTTTAAAGCATGCTAAGGGAATGGTAATGTGTGCTTGCAGCTGTAATGCTGCCACTATGCCTCTTGCTGGCACAAAGGAAAGGTAAAGATTAATAATATGCCCTGTCTCTGCATAATGTGCATATATAGAATGAAGGTGTTCTCTTGCATGGTCTCCTACTAATGCCTCCCTCACTGTGAACAGTGCTCCATTGAAAGATTTTTAGTATTTGAATAACTTTGATGTTAGAGCAGTTTTCTTTCTTTCTCCAATGTTCATGCTCTGCATCTCAGAAGATGAATGGTCTGTATCTGCAGTATGTTCAATGGGGTTTGTTAATCTAGGACCCTAGTGCTTCCCAAGCATTAATGAATTTATTTTCACTTTGCTCAGTTTCCCTATACAGACATAAAAATTAGTGCTATAATAGGTAAGTGAAAATTATTATGCCAAAATCTGTGGCTGAGGAGAAAGGTCAGTATGGGATAAAGAACTCTCTGGCCTAACTTATATATGAAAAATACTTCATTATTATTTTTAGCTGTTATAATGGTGTTGGATTAGAAAATGATAAAGTAAAAGTACTGTGTTCTTTTGGCAGATCTATTTATCTAGTTATGTGTATCAAGATACATGTATTATACGGTCTATGCCAATATGTTCACTATAAAAGGCCATGTTTGTAAAAGAGAAACCATGCTAAATGTCTCTATATCCACCTTAGGATGGCTACTTTCCATTTAATGTGAATTTTATATTATAACAATTGCCTGTGAACTACTTCTGAGCATTAAATCTTCACCTCTAACCACTGACATTTCTTCCCAATGGACTAGATATTCTGTATCCTATTTAAACTTGCATGTTTTCAGCTGGATAGTTTCTGTTACTTGATCACTTTCTAATCCACATGCTTGCTGCTTTTTTTCTGTCTAATCTTTGTGTCTTTCCATAAGGCAAAATACTGTCATAGATCACTATTTATGTCCCTCATTAAGTTTACATGACTTTCCAAAACGATAGCTCCAACTTTTCTCAGTCAGATTATTTATATGTTTTATATAAATGGATGAACACTGTGATACTGAGGCAACTGATAATGTTTGGCATCGTTTGTATAAGTTCTAGGAACAACTGGTGTTGGCATATTATTGATCGTGCTTACTGAAAATCATGTTTTGTTGACAGGAATGCATTTATCTCTCCAAAGTATGTCTGTTCTCCTGTTGATTGGTGTGTTTCACGTTTAGGACAGTGATGGTTGGAAAATACAAATTTTTGATGAAACTGGGAAGTGAGGGATTTATTGTTTTCAGTCAGGCAATCTGTATATCTGCACTAAGCTTATATGGTGTTTATTCCCATCTGTCTAGACTAAAGCTAGCTCAGAAATGTTTGCATTGTAATAGCTAGCTAGTTAGATCTGTGAGTTTGCATGCAGGGAGGAGCAGACATGGAGCAATAACCGTGTTGGGTCTGGAGAACCCAAAGGAAAAGGTGGGTGTTCCTTAAATTAAAATTATTGCATGCTCTCAGGATAAAATTTGTTCAGCTCTGGCACCTCTTGTTCCTCCCTTGTGTTAGAGAAGGTTGGCACAGCTTTCCATGGGACTCCAGAACTGAATTCAGGTTTAAAAAAAGAAAAATAAAAATCTCCGTTGTTCAGACTATTTTTGTTCATATATTTCACAGTGCACCCAGAAATACTGTTTCAGTGTGAGAAAAGCTGGCTTCACAAAATGCATGTGAAGGTGAATAACTTGACTAGGGAAGCACATGCAGACAAGAAGGTAGTAACCATGGGTGGTCCAGCCAAATGCACATTTCTACTCTAAAGCAGATCCTACCTAAACTTGTGGATGCTGTCGTGTCTGAGGCACAGGGTATTTTTTAAGTGAAGGTGTTTGAAGCAAATATTTCAAATACTTCATCTAAAGCCTAAGCAGTGCTTGTCTTGCACCAGTAGCACTTGGTTGGCTGTTGATGTCTGGTTTGGTGGCGAGTATGACAGCTGCTCACCCTACAGCAATGTCCTCAAAGAGGACTGAAGTTTGTACTATCTCAGCTTCCCCTTTTTGTGAGTATTTTCCAGGATCCAAAGTAGAGTCCAAAGGCTGCAAGGTTGGGATTTTTGGTTCTGTTTTTTTTTTTTAGCCTTGTTACTCCAAATCATTGTAAAGGACCCAGTGACATACATCTCCTCTAACATCATATATCAAGTAAAACATGATTCCCACCCCTTCTAAGCTGCTTGTGCTACCTACTCTCAGAGCTCACCCTTTCTAAAGAAGTTATTCCCTACTGCTTGTCATTTTCACAGGAAGTTCATAGCTTCCAAATTAGACTAGTGTGAAAGTTTTTGCAATAAGAAATTATTTTTTTCCCAGGACAAGTTCACACTTTCAGAGCAGAACCTTAGCTCTCCATTTGGGGCTGCTCTCCATTTGGGGCTATTCTTTTGAGTGAAGATATGTGACTTTGAATCCCCATCATATTACTTACTGCTTTTACCTAGCTTGACAGTGATCTGGCATTTTTCTAGGCCAAGGAGGCAAAATATTTTTAATTACTTTGAGCATATTTTGCTCCCCAAGGTTTTGATTTTTCTGATGAGCTTTGTGGTTCTTGTCTGAATTTTTAAGTTTTATTCCTAACTGTATGGATATTTGGAGAAACTTGCTGGATATTTTTGCTCTAGCATGGCTATAGGGAATAACTGCACAAATCTAGGCTTCTGTGCTTAACAGCATATGTCATTGACAGAACTGCTTCATATCAGTATCTGTTTTCAGTTTCACACTGAGGTAAGCATCTTTGGTGGAAAACACTTTATGTAGATGGATGGTGAGCTGCAAGCAAATTAGGAGTTGATATCTGCTGGCTTCTTGGGAGTGAAATACGTTAGTGAAAAATATTCTAAAGTTCTTTCTGAAAGAACTTATGACTAGCATTTTATTTCAGGGTTTTTTTAGCTTTTGTATAACAGAGTAAGCCTTACTACATCAGTGCTCTGTTTCTTTTCCTTTGCAAACACTCTTTTTATTGTTAGCTGTCTGTTAGCTGCACAATCCCCTTTGGATTGCATTCAGCAGTATTGAATACCACAGCAGCATACTTTCTTGACTTTAATGTTAAAAAAGAAAATGTTAGTTCTAGCTTTTTTATCTATTTATTTCTGTGAGTATTCTGCTTTATGCATGCCTCATAGAGTTTCTGCCCAGGGCTTGGCAAGAACTGAAGCAGGTATTTGAGGTCAACTGTCAGCCGGTTGGTTACAAAGGTAGTGAGGCCTGAAGGAAGCTCTAGGAAAAAGGTGAGGAAGGAAAGGGCATCTTGATGATGTGTATAACAATGCTGGGAAAGGATTTTTTCCAAATGAAAATTCTGTGGGGTCACTGTGGTCAGATGTCAAAAATGTTAACACAAGCACAATTTTGCTCTCTTGCAGGGGACAATGAGGAAGACCTTACCCATCTTAACTCTCTCTTACTAGTTCTTCTGATACAGTTACCCTCATGTGACATACTCATTTATTGCAATAGTACTGAAGAAAACCAGTCAAGGGTCAGGCCACAGAGGGACTGGGATTGTACAGATACAGCACAAAATCTGTCCCAAAGGTTTTATTCATTAAGCAAGCATTATTATCTTTCTCATCTTCTCTCAGTGTTTAGGGCCAAAGTCTGACATTTTGTCAAACACGCAGTTCTCTGAACTAGTTTCCAGTCAGTCCTCTGAAATATTATAGTTTCATCTGAGAATTTTATATGTAGGATAACTGAATATGTATGCAACAGGATAACATCTCAGATAGTTTTGATAAGATAAGTCTTTACTCAGAACACAGTTTGGAACGAGGTCATGTATCGTCACAGCACTAATCCATTTGTAAAAGGAAAATGAGGAATGTTCTGTTTGTGACATTCTCATAGCACAAGTGAAGATTGTTATCCTGCTCAGATCATGCTGATAGGGAGCAGTGGGGTGGGAGGATATGTAATCTAGCAACTGAGTAAGGATAACCTTGGTCTGCAAAATGCACTTTTGCTAACAAATTTGTGCTTGCAGTTTCCATTCTCTTGCTTTCTCATTCCTTTTCTATCCCTCTAAATTGGCCAAAGCTTTGTGTCAGGCAGACTGTGAATCTACCTTCAGTATGTGCTTCAATCCCTCAGGTGAATTTTGCACAGAGCATTTTTTTCCCAACACCCCTCCCAGGCCACATGAAATTAGATATATCACTTTTGCTAACAAATTTGTGCTTGCAGTTTCCATTCTCTTGCTTTCTCATTCCTTTTCTATCCCTCTAAATTGGCCAAAGCTTTGTGTCAGGCAGACTGTGAATCTACCTTCAGTATGTGCTTCAATCCCTCAGGTGAATTTTGCACAGAGCATTTTTTTCCCAACACCCCTCCCAGGCCACATGAAATTAGATATATGTCTGTTTCGGAGGACATTTTTTTCCCAACACCCGTCCCAGGCCACATGAAATTAGATATATAATCTGTCTGTTTCTCTGGACAGTGTTATAAACTGTTCTGGTGTTCTTGTAACTTGAAAGTATTTGGTTGGGGGAATTTATTAGGTTTGGGGGGGGGGTTATTATTAAACACTACTGGGTTTACTCTTGCTAGCACATGAAGGTTGATGCTGAGTTGATTGGGAGGAAAAGCTGTTTAAAAATTAAATTACTATTGTACACTGTTGAAATCAACAGTACAATGTCAGCCTGCAGCACATGAAAGTCTGCCTCGTGGTTAAAAAAAATGCAGTGAGTAATAATTATTTCAAAATAAATCAGTATCTGCTTCCTGTTAACAAAGGTAGTTGACTTTTCAAAAAAGGCTGTGCTGCTCTGCACTGACTACTGTGATACAGAATGGAAATAGTCATTTAAATAATTGCTAAAACCATTTCTGTCTGTATCTCATCCCCACTGTTAAAACATCTTCATTTTTAATGAAATGCTGTCTATACACACTAATTTACAGCAATATATTCCTTATTTTTAGCAATTATTAAGACAAAGAGGTACATTTGTGACATTATTAAAGCACCATCAACAAATTAGTTACCTTATCTGTTCTCTATCTGCATAATCCTCATACCCCTGTCACCATGTTTACAAATCCGAATGAATATTATCCAGCCCAGATCTAATTAATTTTGGATTAGTCTTCCAGACACATGTAGTTCTGATCAAAACAATCTGTATTCTCTCTTTTTTGACCCCTGGAGCATTCTGTTTGCCAGGGGATGTGTTGGAACATGAATATCAACAAGCAGGTTAATCCTTAGGCTGTCACTTTCTCCTGTATATGCAGCATTCTGTGTTTTGTTGCTAGAAACCTTGGGAATCCAGGTAATGTCAGAGAGCAAATTAGTGCCATGTGGGGCTCAGGTGAGACTGATATCTGACTAGACATTTAAACAATACAGCATGATGTATAATGAAAATAGTCTGCTGAAATGGCTTTTCAAAAAGATCTGGCATTCTATTGTGATCTTCTTGAAGAGAAAGAGCCACCTTGAATACATATATGTGAAACAAAAGCTGAGCTATAAATTTCAAAATAAATAACGAGACCATGTGGGGCTCAGGTGAGACTGATATCTGACTAGACATTTAAACAATACAGCATGATGTATAATGAAAATAGTCTGCTGAAATGGCTTTTCAAAAAGATCTGGCATTCTATTGTGATCTTCTTGAAGAGAAAGAGCCACCTTGAATACATATATGTGAAACAAAAGCTGAGCTATAAATTTCAAAATAAATAACGAGAAATTTAGATGACTGTGGTTGGTTAATTTATTTGGGTTTATGAATCCTCTGACGGGGCAACTGTCTGGGAATTCTGTTTCATGTTCATGGCATAATCAAAAGACTTAAATAGAAAAATTAACATCCCCTTCACTCCTTATGTCAAGATGGTGTTTGGAACAAGACACTCTAAGTCTCACAGTTAATGTACTCCATCAGTTACACTGTTTTGAAGTTCCATAATTTGCCTTTTGTTCTAAAACAACCTTGTCCCAAACTTTTCTAAAAAATTAATGGTAGACCTTCTCCTTTGCCATGCACTTGCACAATCTAAAATAAACCTTAGTCACAGAATCCTGTAGTCCTCAGGAGATGTGTTCACCCTAAAGCAATTCAGTGGTCTGGGCATGTGATATTCTGCATGTAGATGTATAGAGAGACATGGAAAAAGTTTGGTGAACTGGAGCCTTAGATGAAGTTTTTGCCTCATCAAAGCACATGTACAAGGCATTTTACACTGTTTAAATGTCAAGTTACATTGTGCTTCTTCCCTAGAAGTGCACAGAGCTCTATGCCTATAAGCAGTTTAGTAAGTGGTGCAGCTCAGAAGGACCAGCCCTAGACAGGAGAACACTTGGTGCTGGGGACCTGATGTGGTCAATCTTTACCTATTTCATGGGGCTACTCCAGGCTAGCTACAGTCTGGTCTTGTGGCCAGTTAGATTGTATTAGATGTGGTATGGAAACAGACCTTCTGGTTAACTTGATCCAAAGTGGATCCTGTTTGTGTACTCCAAGTCAGCTACAAAACATGAACCACTCTTCAGTAAGTGTAAAACATGCACTTGATGCAAAAGCATATTCTTAAGGCAGCTAAATACTACAGCAGACAGATGCAGACTATACAGCTACCTGTTTATTAACCCATTAGCTCAGTGAGCAAAATAAATGAGATTGTTTTCTAGGAATAATTTTTCTACAATACCTAGTCTTATATATGCCAAGATGTTCAATTGCATATAACAAAACATGGTTTAACAGAAAACACTTGAATTCTATTTTAAACACTAAGATGGTACCTGTCCTCCAGGCTTTACCTCAGTGAACTGCACTCCTTGACTTGTTTCATACTATGTTAGCAGTCTGAGGATAAATCCTGCCTTTGGCACCAAGTTTGGATAAGATGATTTTCCTTACTGGAGGGTAGAGGAAAGAAAGATCCTTCTAAGGCAATAATGAATGTCCAATAAGATGATTTTCCTTACTGGAGGGTGGAGGAAAGAAGGATCCTTCTAAGGCAATAATGAATGTCCAGAGCTAAAAGTTCTTGTTGTTGGGTTGACTATCTTGACTTCATCAATTTGTTGGGTGGTTTCCAGTCCAATCTTCATTCAAACGGGAGTACAGTGGGTCTCCTGAAATTAAGGCTTTTCTTGTTCACAGCAATGAGAAAAGGATTGTGCTTCTTGTATGCAAACCTCTATGTGACATCTGTTCACTTAAATGTGTGATCGGGAATTTGAGCTACTTGATGGCTTAAGGCCTGGAATTGAGGTACCACATCTTCCCACTGGTACAGCTTATGCTCTGAGGCTGCAGCAGATAGCTGTGCTTGTCTTTGCTTATCCCATTGTCTAGGCTTTCTTGGGAACATAAAGTATATCTTTTTCCTTTCTAAATGAGGCTGGAAGTTTAACAAATCTGCTGATAGAAGGAAAGCAGTTTACTTGTCTTCTCTGCAAAAAGTGACCTTAGTGTTGCCTGCTGAGATTTGATTTGTCTGTCTTCAATTTCTGTCATTGCTCTTTCTATATTCCTCTTTCTGAGATTGAACCCCTGTGCCTTGCTATTGTTCCTCTTCTGTGTATTGGTAGCAACATACACCAATTGAGTCACCTTTTTATCCTTCTCTTCAATAAACTGCATGGATTGAGTTCCTTGAGCCTTACATTATAAGGCTTATTTTCTAGAATCTCATTTTGATATTCTTGTATGTCCATATTGTTCTTGACCTACAGCTGTCAACACTGTATGAAGTGCTTCTGTATAGACCTGATCCTGTGTGCAGAACCACGATGGTCTCTTTGCTTCTTTGTGCTGTTCAGACATATAAATGTTTCAGTAGCCCCTCTTATCCAGTCTTTCTTTGGCCAGTCCTTTACAGTAGGTTCACAAATGTTCTGGTTGAATAACATGATTTTTAGTGAACAGGATTACTTTGGAGATATTTTAAAATAAACCAAAACTCACACTCACTACACTGATTATTGCTCTTTTCATTGAATAGAAGTTTGTTTCATTGATTCTTTAAACAAGAAATCCCCCTACTTCTAGTTATCTCTGAGTAAAAGGTAATTTTCAATTACCTACAGTTTTCAATAGTGGAAACTAAGTACTTAGTAAGAAGTTAGGAAATTTCTGGGATAGGAAATCAGGAATCAGGAAGGGTAATATTTCAAATCCTCTCTATCATCCAAGTTTTGATGATGCCTGGGGAAAAATAGTATTTGAAAAGTTAATATATTGTGCATGCAAATATTCAGTAAATGTGATAATGAATTTACTGTTAACATAAAGTCATCTTCCAATATAGATGGTCTGCAAAGAACTTTCCTTGGAAGGCTGTTATTCAAAACAGAAATTTTTTCTTTTTTCTTTTTTTTCTCCCCCAGAAACGTTTGTAACCAAAGAGTAGAAGAGAATTAATTTTTTTCAGTTGAATGCAGGATAAACCTTGTTGTAATTTCTTTCAGATTTTCCACCAAACCATTATCACTCAGCCACGGTCCCTCAGAGTACAGAGCTCATTCAGTTTGTCTTAGGGTCACTCATCACAGCTTCTGGCATGATCTGCCTACCAGATCATGGAGAGAGTCAGTGTCAGTGGTTAAATGGCTTTTCCCTCTTCTATTCTATAAGGTACCAAGTGTCTGATTCATTATCACTCAGCCACGGTCCCTCATTCAGTTTGTCTTAGGGTCACTCAATGGGTCACAGCTTCTGGCATGATCTGCCTACCAGATCATGGAGAGAGTCAGTGTCAGTGGTTAAATGGCTTTTCCCTCTTCTATACCTTGAGGTACCAAGTGTCTAGATCAATGTCAGGCTTTATAACACTGTCCCAGTCACACAGCACACAGCATGACAAGGCAGCTTTATTTATGTATCACTGAAACCACTACTGAGCTGCCTTCTCTTTTGTGCTTCTTTTTTAATGAGATATTCTCCAAGGCTGGAGACTAAATGATTAAGCTGGTATTACAGATACCTTTGATGGGAGCTACATCAGTACATGTGTCAAGTGAGACACTGCAGGTCTTTCTCCCTATACTTCAGTCAAGCTCAGCTTTTGATAAATACACAGAGGCACCTGGTAGCTGAGATGCTTCAGCATTCTGAAAAAAATAATATACCTTTCCTACAAATAAAGTTATAGTAGCTGCAGTATGCTTCTGGTAAATAAATGTAAATCTGCATCTATTTGTATGCTGCCAAAAATGATTAAGGAACAGGGATGCCTAAATACCTTGGGGGGAAAAAATTGGCTCTCAAGCCCAGCTGCTGCAAATACTTAAGCATGGGCTTAATTCTGTATGTGTGATCAGCATTACTGTGAGTTTAATAGAGGTGTTAGCATAAGTAGAAGTGAAAACTTGAGTAAATCTTGCTGATAGAGAGGTTTATTTGTGAACCTCAATGTAAATAGGATAAATCTGGAAATACACAAAAGAATGTGCCCCTCAAATTTGTTAGATGATGGAGCTGGGCTTGGATATTTTTTATTCTTTTCAGTGAAATCTGAAATCGGTCTCTGAATAGCAGAAACTGGATAGGAGAGGAGGAAATGAGGCTGAAAAATTGGTCTAAAGATCAAAAGGTGCCAAAAATAAAACCAAATTGATCTCTGTTGTGTTCATTTCTTATTTTGCCTGTGCTGTTGCCTGATCAGCTATCATTGGATGAAGCAGCTGAAAAAATTGCTTAGGACTGTAGCAGACATATCTACTGCCTCCTGCTTCTCCTTAAGGTAAAATGGCTGAAATATTTTTATAGCTAGTAATTTCTTGGGATCTTTGGTGAAAAGCAAGGTCTGCAGATATTTGAATTAATGTGATTTTATTTAGGGTTCTTAGTGTTCAGATTATGTTTGTGGTCTTTCAGAACAATTTGTAAAGACTCAGACCCATCGTGCTAGACACCATATGGTTACTTTACTGTGTGATTTTCAATTTCTCACTAAAAAACTATGAAATGCATCTTTCACCCCACTAAACTGACTGTCTCAATACAGCTATCTATTTAAACCTTGACTTTAGGCAGAGAACTAACAAAAACCTGAACAAAATTAATGAGAGGAATTAACATTAAGTGTAAACCAGCAAATATGCACAAAAGACAGAACTGGAAGAAATAAAAGCAACAAATAGATGCTATGACAACTCTTCTTTTAGTTTAGAAAACAACCCATACAAAAGATTAATTACATTGTTAAGTAGTGCAACTTTTAGTAGCTAAAAAACTCAGAGGGCTCAATTCATCTTTGTATTTTGTCTTTAGAAGTGAGTGTCAAGTGATGATGCAAGATATGAAACCGATGGATGGGACTGAGTCGCATTTCAGCATGATTATGGTGCTGTAAATCTGTGCTGCTCTACTGACCTTGGTGCTATATCAGTTTATGGCAGCTGAGAATTTGGTCCCTTGTTGAAGATGAAGTTATACAATCTTTCTCAAGAGAACAATCAGCATTACTCTGTATAAGAGACCGAAGAAAAATCCAAAATGTAGACAGGGAGGTGAACTAAATCTCTTGTGTACAGAACACAAAGATAAACTAATGTTTCATGATGGGAAGGAACATGTGCTACTTCATGTACAAAAGAGGATCACATTCCCACATATGATAGAATACGTATTTAACCAATTTCTTGACAAATGTTAACAGCAGAATTTACCCCAGTGACTTAGATTTTTTTACAGGAATGCACATAACTCCAGGTCAAATACTTCTTGATGCCAGGGGAAACCTAAGTGTGGCGGTGATGGACATTGTCTAGCTTAATTTCTGAATGGAGCTGAGGCCTGCAACTTCAGAAAGGACTTTCTGAACATTATAAAAGCCTGTACAGCCCCAGACATGGTATGAAGCCTGATTAGTCATAATTTAATCAACTCTACTATAATTAAAGACTGTGTACAACAACAAGAATTCAGTTTCAGTAGGACCATAAAGTCTTTCTTTTTTTAACCTGAAGAACAAAAGACCTCATTTTTCTGGACTCCTGATGTCTGAAGGCATGGTGAAAAGTGAAGTGTAGCATCAAGAACTGGTACAGTACAGTAAGAGACAAGTCTTTTCTTAATATGGTCACTTCAAATTGTGGTTTATGGTACTTGCTTCCCCAATACATTTCATAGGGATTTGTAGGTTAAGATACCAGCTTCTTTCACTGGAAATTATCTGAAGTCAGCAGAAGTTTGCTTATTTAAACTGAATCCAGACATTCTTTGTGTGCAGCCTCTAACTTAATAATGGGGTGTAAGAACACCCCTCTTACTTACAAGTTACCTCTAGGGCTTGTGTACCTCCGCCCTCAGAACAATCCACTGCACTGCAGACAAAAGGAAGTGTTGTGTGCTACAGCACTGTCTTCTATCCATAGGAAAGCTGAAACATCTGCCCCATCATCTTACTGTGATCAAGAAGCAGGACACAAGTCTAGCATGCCCAAAAAACAGGGAGGGGGGAGGTCAAGTTATTCAAGCCCTCTGTTCTCCTGCCTGGCCCTGCCTTTCAGCTTTTGCCAGGCAGAGCAGCTTCACCAGGGCAGGATGCAGAGAAAGATGATAAGCCAAGAGGAGTCACAATGAGGAAGGGTGTACAAAGCAGAACTGGAGGGCTGTTTGG
Source organism: Acanthisitta chloris (assembly GCF_000695815.1). Lineage (NCBI taxonomy): Eukaryota > Metazoa > Chordata > Aves > Passeriformes > Acanthisittidae > Acanthisitta > Acanthisitta chloris. The sequence continues at coordinate 102,204 of NW_008649869.1, forward strand.
GACAGGGTTTCTTTCATATGCTAGCATAAAATATAAACTTATATAACACCTTTTAAAATTACAGGGAGTTCAACTAGCCATTCTGCACAAGGGAGGACATATCTTTTTGAATGATCCTGTGAGAATATATGTTGTTCTTTCTGTCTACCAAGAGAGGGATGAAAAGACAGTAACAGCGAAATATCTAAATCCCTGATGAATCTCTGTCACTTTGGTTGTACCAGTCAGATACTGAGGGGTTTTTATTTTGCAATAATAATAAAATATGCTGGGATTGCAGAAGGCTTACAGCTGGTGCTGTCTCATGAACAACTTTAAGTGTTCATTTGAAGCAGTTCATAGCTACACCAGAGGAAGTTCCTCCTCCCCTGCAATGCTGCATTCCTATCACAGTGTTCTACAAAGACTGTTTCTCTCCCCTTCTTCTGAACTGCACGGGGACATTAGCATGAAAACGAGGACTTTGTTTCTTAAGTGTTCATCTATTCCTCTAGTTTATCCTCCCACCTGAAGTTCTCATCTGTGTCATCAATGAATTTCAGTGGAAATTGGTTTGATGAGGCTGTTTAAGTGCAATCCACTTACATATTATATGCAATAATCTCTCCATAATTATAGACCTCCCTTTATTATTATGACATCTTTTAACACTTTTGAAGTTCCCCAGTCTCATAATTCAGCTTCATTGACCATAAAACAAAGCAACCCACCAGCTGCGGAGTTAAAATCGTGATGCTGTTGGCTTTAATCTCTCTTTAATCATTAAAATATAAATTAGCTCTTGTACTTGTTACTCCCCAAACAGCTTTCTCTTCTGGATTTCTCTCATCCTCTGCTCACAACTGCCAGCTGCTTCTTCTGGTGGCCTGCCTTGTGCCTAGGAGGAGATTCCTATCCAGTGTTTGTCAAGAACAAGGGTGCTGGGCCTTAACAGCAAGAAATCTTGGTAGAGAATGGGAGTTGGTGTGAGCAAGCACAAAAGAGCAGGCCCAAGAGTATGGACATCTCTGTCAAAGGACACTCCTATAGTAAGTCAGTTTTTAGCAAGTCAGTTTTTAGCTGGGGTATCCCACTAGGTAAGATGTATGAGAAGTCTCTTTGAATAACTGCTGAAGGTTTTAGCCAAAGTTGGATGCAGGGCACACATCATTCAAGTGCTATATATCCTTGCAGGCAGGACAGCGATATGTCTTTGACAGTCCCTGAAAAGGAGAGCATGAGGCCTTTGGATCAAAATATCTTGTATGTTACTGCAGCTACTTTTGGATATCACTTGTTAATAGCTTAGGTGATGTACATATGTCCAGACTGATGGCAAGGGTTAAGATTTTTTGGTTCTTTATATGTTATTTCTAAGTGAAAATTTGTTTTATTTCTAATGCAGTAAAATGTGTAAGCACATATTGTTTGTTCACAGTTAGTTGTTGCTTGAGATCCTATATCTGGAGTAGATTTTCTGTTTACAGCTGCACCTCTAACCCAGCAAAGAACAACTTTGGATGAAAGGAAACATATATCTTAATGGTATGAAATATATAAAGCATCAGGATTTGGTACACAGCTCTTCTTAAGGCTCACAGCTCTATAAACTATAGCCTACTGAAGCCCATGGGACTAATGCTGTTTAGTATCTGAGTACCTCTGAATACATAGCACCAAAGCAAAAAGTCCTATGGTCATATAAAGGTGCAATAGGTGCTTAAGCAAGTTACAAGTCCCATTGATTCACTGTAACTCATCAAGTGCTTAAAATTAAGCATTTTTTTATATACAGCTGCTCGTTAAAGTTTAAAGTTTGTTCCTAAGAGTTTGGCAATGAGAGAAAATAGATGCATTTGTAGTTCAGATATGTGAATCAGAGATGAAAAGTCAGGGACTCGGAGTGCTTGACATCTCTAGAAATGAAGAACAATGCATGGAAGAGCTTTAGTGTTACATATACAGCTCTAGGCAAAGAGAAAGATTTACTGAGTCATGGAAAAATCATGCAGCATGTACAACTTAATTGTATCCCTTATGGAGTCCCTAAATGATGTGCAAAGGCATCATCCTATTAAGAAAGGTTCAACCTGTTGGTCAAAAGCTTAAAAAAAATCTGTTCTTTCTTATGCTTATTATCTAAGATTCTTTCCACTTTTCCTAGATGTACAAGGCAAAATTTAGAGCTTAATATTTTTTACAAACATTGAACGTGATATAGTTTGGCTCATGACCAGGTCTTGAAACAAAGCTTTTATTATCATAATTATTTTTAAAAAATAAAATCTATATTTTATGACACTGCTCAGACTACATGAAGCAGACATGAAGCTGTGGCTCCATTGAAAACACACTTTTTCTCAAATAAATGCTGAGGAAGCAATTTTGTAGTCTGCCAGAATGAGATAGTTATAACATCTCTAAAAATACTTTTCCTAATTTTGACAATACTAAGAAAATCTTGGTTTGCTTTACCATGCATAAAAACTGGCTGTACATAATTTGTGTTGTCTTAAAAGGATATCCAGAACTCTATCTTTAATTTCAATATGTACAGAATTGGAAAAGAACAACAGAAAGAAGCAACAGATGTTCTTGGGTATTTGAGCATAACTCCATTAAGGAAGACTCTGTGTGGTTTCTTAGATCTTCAGTACTGCAAAGCCAAGCACAATGACTTCAAGAGGAACCCAAAGTACAGTCTCTGATAGAACAGGAACATCATGCAAAGAGGCACAGCCCCATGTGCCTGGCAGCAAAGTAAATCAAACTTTCTGCCAAATGCAAGAAAAAAATTCAAGGAGTGGGTGGAGGCAGAAGGTGCCTGAGCAAAGACATTGTGTAGCAGCATGGGCTGATTTTGGCTGGGGTAGAGTTAATTTTCCTCACAGTGGCTGGTGTGGGGCTGTGTTTTGGACTTATGGTGGAAACAGTGTTGATAATATAGAGATTTTTTTGTTATTGCTGAGCAGTGCTTACACAGAGCCAAGACCTCTTCTGCTTTTCATAGTGCCATGCTGGCAAGCAGGCAGGGCGTGCATGGGAAGTTGGGATGAGATGCAGCTGGGACAGGTGACCCAAACTAACTACAGGAATGTTCAATACCCTATGGCATCATGCTCAGTATATAAAGTGGGAGGAAGAAGAAGGAAGGGAGAGAAGTTTGAAGTGATAGCATTTTTCTTCCCAAGTCGCTTTTACGTGTGATGGTGCCCTGCTCTTCTGGAAATGGCTGAACACTTGCCTGTCCATGAGAAGCAGTAAATACCTTGTTTTGCTTTGCTTGTGTGTGTTGCTTTTGCTCTCCCTGCTAAACTGTCTTGCTCTCAACCCATGAGTTTTCTCACTTTTTCTCTTCCCATTCCCTCCCCAATTCCACTGGCGGGGAGCAGGTGAGCAGCTCCATAGTGCTTAGTTGCTGACTGGGGCTAAACCATAACACTGCACTACTGTACTTTTAAAGACCTGAGTTCCACTTGCCCCTCCCCATCCCTTGCCCTGACTCTGCTTGCTGCATGAAGCAGATAGGCAGTGTCACAGCCACTGATGACAGTCTAGTGTTGCTGCTGCTGACTGTCTGGTTGCTGCCATTCAGCAGCAGTGCTTTGCTGCAAAGACATTTCCAGTCTTACCCAAGTCACCAGCACAAGAGTTACATTTTACTGATTAGGAAGTTCAACTCAGTTCTTATTTAATGGGAAGCCTTTGTTTATGATACTTGCTGTAAACAAGGTTTTGGGACCCTGCAAGATATTTTTAAAGAAGAAGAATGTGACACTGTTTTCTGGGAGGGGAGGGTTCACAAGAAATTGTAGGAAAACTCAGTATAGCCTTTGTAACCCTTTGGTCAGAAGTGCTCTTTTTCAAGAAGCCACATAAAGATTTGGGAGCCTTTTATTGCCACCAGAAGATGTGACAAAGTGTGCTCTGCTCAATAGGTGCCTGTCTGGCCATGGCCTTCATGTCTTGTACAAATGATGAGCTGCCCCAAACCAAAGGATATTTTGTCACTGGTACATCAGCTCCTGTTGTCAAGCCTTTTCTCCTTTTCTGGGTGTTGGAGCATGGGGTCAGGCTACTGGGAAGGACCCTTTGTGCAGGAGGGAAGCTAATAAAGCTAATTAAGTCAGTAATAATGAGGAGGTGGTCCTAATAGTATGTGCAGAGAAAGGACATCTGAGAAGATATGATGTGAAAGAGGAAACTAGGGATCGAGGACGGCTGCAGAGGAAGAGTGTGTTTGAGAGAGTGGGCAGACCTTTATAAAAAAAGGAGAAACCTAATCTAGAAATATTAGGTCTGCTGATCTGTGTGGTTTAATTCATATTCGTAGTTTGTCTTGGAAAAATAATATAAGAGCTGCAAGTGCTTTTGTGGTTATTAAGCTTTACTTCAGAATCCCTCATCTGACTCTAAGTTTTTACAGGATGGGTTTTAAGGTTAAACAAATAGTAAAGACATGTCAGCTTGTGTAGCTACAAGGACTTTCTTATTTTCATTATTTTGCTTTTCTCCTACTCCTGTTCTCAGCTGAAGTGCAGCTTTAACAGAGCTTTGGTAGGCATAGGCAGGACTGTGGCTCCGAATGAAGAAATCTGCCTGCCCCAAACTTGGCATGGCTGTGCCTGGAGTGGGCAGAATTGCACATTGCAATGTATTTACTTCCATAGTGGAAGGAGCAACTTTTTTAAATTTAAATAAATTTTAATTTTAAAATAATTTAGATTTTAGACAGGTTTTTTCCTTGCTTTTTAATATGGTTTGTTCTTTTCTCTACTTTTTTTCTTCTCAGCTAATCTTTACTTTTCCCCTTAATTTTTTTAAATACAAGGACTATTTATTTATAAATAAATATTAGCTTGGAGAGTCGATGGCAATAGCAAGAAAGTCTTAAATACTGAGGTGACATAAACACACCTCCATAAATGGGTGTTTGTTCAGGCTGATTTTTAATGCACTGCTGAGAAAAAATGACAGGTTGGTTGATTCAGTGTATGAAGCTTTCATTTGTATGTATAACAGGTACAGTGGGATTAGCAAAGGGGGAAAATCTCAAACACGTAATCAAAAATTTGTGGAGGCAGGAAAGGACCTCTGGAGGTACTCAAGCTCAACACTACTTATAGTGGGATCAAACAGAGCTGGGTGCTCAGGGTCAAGCTTAGTCAGGATGTAAATATTTCCAAGAATGGAGATTTCAACCTGGGTAACCTGTGATAGTGTCTAGTCACTCACAAAAAGACACCCCCAAAAAAGCCCAACAAAACAAAACAAAAAGAAACCCAGGAGGTTTCCTCATACTTAAATGGTTTCTTATATTCCAGCTTATGCTCCTTGTCTCTTGGGGTTTCACTGGGCACCACTGAAACGAATCTAACTCCGTTTTTCTTGCACCCTCCTGTCAGACATTTATACACACTGATAAGATCCCCTTGAGTCTTTTCAGAGCTTAATGGTCCCAGCTGTCCCAGCCTCTCCTTGTATGTCAGATGTTGTAGTCCCTTAATTATCTTCACAGCCCTTTGCTGGACTCTCTCCAGGAAGTCCATTTCATTTCCACTTTCTGCTACGCTTAGCAATCCTCCCCAGCAATTGAAATTTTTGGTTTGAAAGAGAAAGCAATATTGCCATTATCAGCCCTGGTGTCATTCCTATTAAGTATCAGCCCACCTTCCCAAGGGAGTTAGTGCCATACAGCTGACCAACATCCTGGCATTATGACAAGAAATATTCTTCTGCAAGAGCATCACACCTGCTAAGCCCTACTTGGAGGATGGCTTTCCTCTCTTTTTTAAGGCACTGCAGGTATTGTTTCACACAGTAGGACGTTGGAATACTTCCCAGGAGCATGTAAAAACATGGAATTGCAAAGACCGTAGTAGTGCCTTTTGTTGGAATACTTCCCAGTAGCATCTAAAAACATAGAATTGCAAAGACCGTAGTAGTGCCTTTGTTAGAAACGAGTGGGAATGGATTTGACCATTGCCAAGGATTTGACTGACATTTGATTAGGCTGGGTGTGGAATCCTATATTTCAGGCAGCTTTTGTGCTAATGTTTCAAATAAGTAATCTGAAATTAAAAATGGCAAATTTAAAAGAAGTCAAAGCAAACAGACAAAAAACTCAAATTATAAAGGAAATGCAGACTTTCTAAATTAAAAATGGCAAATTTAAAAAAAGTCAAAGCAAACAGACAAAAAAATCAAATTATAAAGGAAATGCAGACTTTCTTGTGTGCAAGCTCATATTTTACTAGAAATTAAATTTATTGCATATTTTATATTCTTTCATTTTAAATGTTAATTTTTCTTTGTCCTTTAAATGTTTTATTTGTCTGTATATGTCAAATAAGAGGGATGCTGTATGCTGCCAGGTGAGACAGTTTGACAGCTACTTGAGTCAAATATAGTATTCTTGTACTGCATATATTGAGAATAAATTAGGTGTCACTGACTTTTATGTTCTTCATGTTTAACAAGAGCTACATAATGCAAATAGAAAAGTCTTCAAGAAATGGTAAATAGATAGGATATTATTATTTAGAAATACCAGGTATGTGTTAATTAAATTCTATTAAACTCTGGTTACGTGGGCTGTTTAATAACTTCACAAAAGAGCTTAATTCAATGAATGGTGAGTGATTGGTGAACAACGTGTTCCTGTGTTCAGTCAATTCTCCATATTAAAATGAGGATGCAACTGAGCGAATGAAGCACTGACAGCAGGTGGGTGGATATAGTTCTCTGAATTCAACATTGACTCCTGCATATAAAGAGAAGTTCTTATCTTACTCAAAGTATTAAAATTTTCCCACTTGGTTCTAATCAGTTTTGACAAGTGTCTATAAACCTTTTTTCTTCCACAGAAGTATGGAGGAAGGAATTTTTAAAAACTGACAGCCAATCTTTTGAATCTGAAAGGAAATATCAAGTGGGTGTGTTTGTTGTGTGTGAATGTGTGATTTATACCTGAAATATGAACACACAGAGGAATTGGTAAGACGGAGGGACTTTTCAAAGTGTTTTGCAGCGATTTCTTGTTTAACAAGAAATTCATTTACCATTCTGTATTTCTTCCAGCTGTCTGTAGTATAGTGATTTATGAAAAAGGATTGCTAAAGTTCGATTTAGAGTGAAGCTAGGTGCTGAAGTATGTTGCACTTTATGACAGATATTTCCTGTTATCTTCGAGAAGATCTCTGCGATACCATGTTTCCATACTCTCCTAGATCTGTTAAAACCTGCTTAATGACTGCCAGGCAAAGTCCCAGGCTCTGATTCCCTTTTGTGTTCTGCTTTCTGAGCCATGCAGGAGGGAAAATGAGGTACAAGAGGGAGCAGGTGGCACAGGACCCAGCAGTAAATTAGCTATAAACTTGGGGAGAACAATGTAGGTAGAAGCAATTAATTTTGTATATTGAAGTACACTATTCTTTCCACTAATCATAGCTGCTCAGGTCTCAGTATGAAGAACAAAAGAAGGATGATGGGCAAATATTTGTAATGCAATGAAAAAATACAACTAGTTTACAATTTAAAGGGTCTTGTGTTGGCTAAAGCTATCTAAATTCCAGCTTTAGAGAAACATTAACTTTCCCTCCTTAGAAAATGTACATTGTTAAAGAATTCAGGGACTGGCTTTGAATGTGATCATCAGCCTAATGCTGCATCACACCCATGACCATTATTTTTTCTTTTTTCAACTCTTTGAGCTTTGTGACTAAATAATGGGGAAAAAAAAGAATTCCCACTATTTATTTCACTACGTTGCATTTACATCATAATGGTTATAAACATTGTTAAATCAGAGATGGAAAAAGGGAGGGTACAGACCATAATTTTCTCTGATACATCAATTAAATAAGGACCAGTTCTGCTATACTTGCTTTATTATGGTAGTAGAGAGATGAACATTTATTCACATACAGGTTTGGTAGAATCTTTATCTAATTATATGACTGCAACACCTAGAAAGCTCACTTCTGAATTACAATCAGTCAGTGCTGTGTCCTCACCAGAGCTTACCTCTCTTGTCTGAAGCAGGGCTGGAAGCAAAGAGCACACGTTGAAAGGAGTCTCCTTTTAGCACTAAAAAATTCACAGATGTAATGAATAAGTAGTGGAGAAATGTATACTGTCTGGAGTATCTACAGCAAGCCTGGGTGTCCCATAGGAGAACAGGGAAAGGAGAACAACTTCTAATTCAATCTTGAGTTTATGGACTGTGAGGAGAAACTGCTGTATGAAATGGTATGCCTTGTATTTAGAAAGGGTGAGATTACAGAGGGATCGTTTTCAGTCCTTTAGACTCTTAAAAATCAATGGAAGTTGGAGACCCTTTGTAACAAGGGAGCATTTCACCCAAGTGTGAGAGAGGAATGAGGTCATTCAGAGTCACAGGGCTCACAAATAGGCCATAAGATGAAATTCCAAATTATTATGGAAAATAAGTGCATGTTTGCAATGACTCTATTTATGTGAAAATCCTTTGCCTTGGTTTGAATGTTTCTCTTGGAACCACTTGACCCCCAGAGGCATCCTTCAAGAAATAAGTTTGGAAGAAATATATACATTTGGCCTGCTAAAGCTAGTTGAGTCAGATGTTTGGATTTGTCACTCCCCTTTCTTATATAAAGTCTGGGCTCAGCTGCTCATGAGGGTTTGCTAGCCAGACCAAGGAGGCTGGTTATTCTGAGCTACATTTCCTGCCTTGTCTGTTCCGCGGGAGATCTGATGCTTTGGCCTGTGTTGTAGCTGTTGTGTTCAATATTGTAAACTGCTTGGGGTAAGTACAGGAGGCTTGAACTGTCTAGTGTCACTGTTCAGTGAATGAGTTTGAACCCAAGAGGCAGCTGAAAGGAAAATGGATAATGTCTCCAGATTCCCCACAAGGGAGAAGATACTGAAGTTTAATGACTAAATGCTCAATAACTTCATAGACCAAGCCCAACAGGGAAAAAAAAGAAATTAATAATTTTTAACTTTGGTAGGAACTACAGTGGCCCAGCAGAGTTTTATCTTGCTTTTTTTGTTCCTTTTTTTTTGTTCCTTTTTTTACTAGTTTGTGTAATATGATACAGTAAGGTTTTCCACCAAAGTCAGGGTACCAGTTTTCTCCCAATACTAGCCCAGGGGTTAACAAACAAGAAGTAACAATGTAATAATCCAAGAAAACCTGAAGTTATTAAATATTAATCTATATGGAATTTAAATACATTTTGTATATTGTTTAGGGTTTTTTTCCTCTCACAGCAGATTGTCTTGTGGTGCTCTTCAAGGAACTTGCTGTGTTTAACCTGTCTCAAGGAAGTTATTGTCTAATAAAAGAGTCTTATGTGAAGTACAGAATTCAGTTACAAATTTATGACTGTTCTGCAAGAGAAATGCATTCATTTAGCCCAAAATAACTGATGTAGTTTCCATAAGTGACCCAACTGACTCCAGCATTGGCCAGAGAAATATTTCAAAATCGTAAATGAGATTTAAACTCTAGATAATTTGATGTCCTGGAAAATGTTGATACTGTCTGAGTCTTTTGGACTGCACTTGAGCAGTGTTGCTGAGCACGATAGCTGAAAACATACTATTTTCAAAAAGCCTTGTTTTTATATTTGCATGCCAAAAATTCTGGCTTTCAAATAACCAACATTGGACATAGTATTGATAGCCAAGGTGATGGGTGACATAGCAGTTGCCATGATTTGCCTAATTAGCAGATATTTTACTTCCCTGTGTATTTTGTGCCCAGTTTGCTCTGCTCACATCTTCAGGATTTAACATGACAGAATAGTCAGCTTTGAAAACCAGTCTCTACATGCAGGCACAATGGGGAGGCACACAGGACCTCGCTGAGCTGAATGCAGCTGCAGCATGTTACAGCTGGTAATAAATCCCTCCTATTTATGTCTCACCATTAAATCTGAGCCTAAGGTTATGTGTGCAATGAGATTTACCTCGCATCTCCTCTTCCAAAAGTATACAGTTGTGGACATTTGCATGGTCATTTTTCAAGCTTTTGCCTTTACATGGTTGGTTTGTACAGTTAGCTAAGGCAGCAGGCACTTTCCATGTGTGTTATGTCCCTTCCCCACACAAGACAGAAGCATTCCAGGGGCTGTCGTGTGAGTGGTTACCCAGACAATCATGACTGTCTGCTCTCAGAGGCCTGCAACAATTTACTGAGAGGAGGGATACAGCAGTAGCCAAGGCCATGGTAGTGATTTGTATAGCTGAACATCTGCTTTCACCTTCTTCCCCGTCTTATATATATTAATAAAAAGTTATGGCTGCCTATGTTGGGCATTAGCCTCAATTATCAAAGTAATGCAATTCAGCTAAAGTGTGAACTGGGACTTAGCCTTCACTCCCATTTTAATGCCGTAAGATCCCAAGCTAAATGCCAGCTGCGAGATAAAGTGTGAACTGGGACATAGCCTTCACTCCCATTTTAATGCTGTAAGATCCCAAGCTAAATGCCAGCTGCCTGACAAACCAGTCCAATAGGTATATATTAGTCTGGTGCTTATTTTGCAGGCATGCAGGAGGGTGCTTGTGGGAACTGTGTGCTCTGTGCAAACTGCAAAGCTTTCACTGACTGCTGAGAACCACCCAGTTAGTGTGAGACAGTTGAGTCTCAGCATTTCAGATCTGTGTGCTGTTAGACCTCATCACGTTGTTATACCCAGGAGAAAGCAACTTTAATTTTCATATTGAATAGCAATGCTCTAAACTCAACATATTGCTTTGAATCAAAGCAGCCCAAACTTGAAAGCATTCATAAAGTGGAAACAGGTGTAGTCAGCTGTTTAAATACTTTGCAAGTTGTTTGACACATTACCACAGTAGTTTGATTCACATTTGAAAGTTAGGCATTTGCATAAGCAGAGTGAGACCATAAATCATTTTGGACAGCATATTATTATTTTGCTAGTTCCTGTGGATTGATGGAAACAAGTAGCTGGAACAAAGCAATGCAAGCCTGTTCTGAACATATATACATGTTTATGATTATCATTAAAGCAAAGAAAGTAATAGAAAATAATTTTTCATAAATAATAAGAATCAGATGAGGTTTTCCTTCAACTGCATTATTTTTGTGCTTCTTTTTGGTAAGCTTGAAGTTGCTGAGTTGAAGTGGCCCAAATGTTTGTTTAAATAAAATGTCAATTGAGCACCTAAATTCCATGTCAAAGGGAGCTCAGGCATTGTATTTTCAGAAGTGAATCCCAGATGCTACAGAGCACTCTGAATCATGTTCTATGTGGTATTTTTTGTTGTCTTTTAAATAATTGTCACATGCCATGACCCATGATCTTTTTTTCCCTAGAAGTACATACTACTCCATATTTTATGACATGCTGCAAAATGGATGAAAATATTAATCTGCTAAAAAAAAAAAGTTAATTTAATAGAGCAAGAAGGGAGAGAGCCAAGCATTATGTTATACTTTTTGATGAATGCTCTATATTTCATCTTTATGCACTTCAGCCAAGAGAGTAACTTGTTTCTTTGCATAAACATATGGTGGCTTTGTTTTTAGGAAGATTTGTGACAGTAGTGAGTGAGTGACTTTCCAGGCTCTGACAGTTGTCATATTCATGGCTAGCAGTGCTGCCAAAGAGCATGCATATTAACACAGTTATTCAAATTCCCTGTAACACAAGAATACTGGATTCAGAAACTGCTTCTCCTAAAAAGTTGAATTTTACTACATTTGTTTGCTCAAGGGGGATCTGTTTGTTTGTTTGGGTCTTTCTGCTTGTTCTTTTTTCAGTTTTTGAAAGTCTTTATTTTGGAGCCAACATACACAATAGAAACTGATTGCCTTTGATCCAAAGTAGGCAAAGATACTGGATTTCAGCAACTATGGCCTTTTTTTCTGGGGAATAGATATGTTTATGTTGTTTAACAATGGGAACTGACTAGTGTATTTTCTCAACAGACAATAAATATGAGACATTAAGAAATGGAAAGCAAAAGGAATATCATCTCTGTCTTCTGCTTGACAAAGACCATCTGACAGATTCACTCTTGGTTCCTGAGAGGTAAAGTAAGCAAGAACAGGAAAATAATGAAGAAAACAGTCGAGAAGGGAAAACTTGGATAAGGGACCAAAATAACCATGGTGTGCTGTGCTAACAAACCTTTATTCAAACACATTAAAGGAAAACCAGAATATTTTATTAAGCAATTAGTGTTTTGTAGCCAATAAAATAGAATCAAGCAATTGAGATCAGATATAAAGAAAGGCAACCCCTTCATTTCTTGAAAACCACTTACAATTTTCAAGGGAAAATACCATCAGGATCAGAACAGCTTCATTACACTAAAAAGGAAGTAGAAAAAGGGCATAGAAACAGAAATTGTCTTTCTGTGCTCAGCTCAGTTCCCCACTTGCACATGTGCAGTGCTCATAGTCAACAGCTATACAGCTGCAGCATGCTCAAACATGATTACTTTCAAATTTGCTAGTTAGGTTTCACAATATAGGATTTCCCAGGAGACTGCTGAGTAAAACAAAGCAAGCTAAATTAACAGTCAACTGCTATATATGTTAAATCTTTATAAGTGTTCTTTGCCAAAATTTTGGTGCTGCCTATCCCATATGCAATTTTTTTCCCCACAGGAATTGACAATTGGATGTAGGGACAAAATTCTCTTCTTCTACTCTCCATGCATCAATTCTCATTTTAATGCAAACAGCAACCTTAAATTCTTTCTCTCAATTTACTTTTGCAATGTGAGAAGAGTCTAACTGCATTGATATGCAGACTCAAAACACAAGATTTTTCTATCAGTTTGACATTTGTAGGAACAGGTACATATCAACTGTGTAGTAAATAATGAAATGAGCATTTTTGTATTATTTAAATACCATCGGACATATACATTAGAAAGTCAGAAGAGAAGCCAAAATTGATAGCAAAGGATGCCAAAATGTGCTAGTGTCATCTTCCAGATCATTTTGCTCCCAACATGATGAGGTTGTTATAGTCCAAAGCTAACAATGAAGCTGTTCAAAGAAAGCAAAAAAAAAGATCAAATTTTGTGTTATATAAATATGTAGATGCTGAGTCAAAATAAGAAGGAGCAGTCAGTGGCAAAATTTTAATTTTTGGATGTACTTCCACAAGCTATTCAAGTTTTTGAGTATTTAGACAACAGACCATTGTTATTAACCAATCTTTCATAGAGAAGGTGCACTATGAAAAAAAAACCAACAAAAATATGTGTTTTATTTTTGATACAGAAAACCACTTAGGCACGTGCTACATCTTATAATCTGGTTAGCAAAGCATTGAGGCATTTACTTCAGTTCTCCCAATAGTACTACTTAAAAAATTAATTCAACAAGCTGTTGAACAGTCTTGCTTGATGCAGGAAAACACTCAAGCGTGTGCAAAGTAATATGGCGTATTCCTGGTGACACCCAAACTCTCTTGCTAAATCTGATACAGATTTTTGCTGTCTCAATCCTCAGTTCACTCATGATTAAATTTAATCTTTCCTTGGTATCAGGGAATAGATTTTCTCTTGCATTAATTGCAACCTTTGCCCTGAAATATGAAGTAAAATGATCACAAAGAAGTGATGAAGTTTTCATCTCGGGTAAAATTTGGACTGATACAATGAGCAGAACTTCAGGCAACAGCTAAACTGGGTAAAACCCCCATATTCAGACTCACATGAGATCAGCCTTGCAGTTCATAGTTTTCTTCTTAACACAGCCAAGTATATATATATCTGTGTGGAGGATGATCAAGCCGTGGGACAAAAGGGAAAGCATATTGTTCTTTTAAAGTTTCTAGTTTCCTGAGTTTTTACAAATTTTGAAGCATGCATGTTTTGGATATATTGTCCATTTTTCTGATGAGAAGTTGGGGTTGAATATAGGGACATACACTAAATTATAGGAATAGAGTGGTTTTGATAGCACTGGATACCTCCAAATTTTACTGTCACTAAACAGATGTAATTTTGCTGAATGGAAATTAACTTCATTGTATCAGGATGTTTTAGAGGCCAAAAACATAAATAGTATTAAAAAAATGATTAGGCAAACCCACAAAGGAGTCATGAGATATTAAACATGATGGTTCACCGGTTCATTGAGTGGAATTCCTGATCTGTTCTTCAAGGATAAGGAACACTAAAATTGCTTTGCTAATTCAATATTTCCCTTAAGTATTCACTGATGATCATTATGAGAGACAAGATACAGGTTTCTTTGTTGGATCTCTTTGCCTGACTCTGTGACTGATATACTGTGATGCCTTCACAGACAAACCTGGTTGTCACCAATGAGAAAGCAATCTATTTTTTTCCACATTTGATTGTTAAGAAATAATTTGCCAGAGGTAAGATGATCGAGAATTTTTCGTGAAGAAGCCGGAGAAGACATAGCACAAAGAGACATGCTCTAGGGCATGTTCTGTTCCTGTTCTTATCCAAAATATTTTGCTGAAACATTTCCATCTGCTACTTTTGACTTTTTTAGCAGTGCCAGTTACCTAAACTGGATCACTGCTCTAACAGAATTATACCTCCACATATGATACCTGAAAGGGGCAATGTGTAAGTCAATCTGCTATTCCCTCTGAAGAAAACTGTGCTGTACTTGCTTATAAGCAAAATATTTCTTATTTTAATTGATGATTTCCAAAACAATTAAACAAAACAAAGATCCAGGAATAAATAAGAAACTCTGGGTTAGAGGTTTCTTCTCTGTAGCCAAAGGGCAAATGTGTATGTGATTTTGGGGCCACAGACAAATCCTAAGAACCATTACTGACATCCGTGAAATTCACATTAGAAAATAGCTTCTCCTAATTTTCCTTCTAATTGAAAGGAGAATGCATATTGTCCTTCTTCTAGAGACATAGCCAGACAATATAATTTTTTATTCCACCTGGGACAATTTTGTCCCCACCATCAGCCAAATGATAGATATTTATGTGACACATTAGCTCTTATTTTGACCATTGAAAAAAATTACCTTTTTTCCCCTGTAAATCTATTTTGTAACAGCTAAAATACATCTGAAAACTTAAAATTTTTCATTTACAGTATGGATAATGGGACTGTGTAATTTGATTTGAGTTGCATGTGTTGACTGACCCTTACACAGACAGCAATTATTTTCGATGCTGTGTTAGCTGTGTCATCTTAGATAGATAGATAGATAGATAGATAGATAGATAGATAGATAGATCCACAAAATTTAAAATGAAGGTTGTGCTTTTTACCAGACCTACTACTACAATTAGAGGATATGAAGAATGATTTGCTAGTCTCAAATTTTTTTACCTAGTAGTAAAAGACGCTATGTCTTCCCACTAATTTTGGCTTCTTGGGCATTTTGTCATTTTAATAAAGACTTCGTTTAAATTCTTCCTCTATAATTAGAGTTGGGATTTTTTTGTAAGTGAAAATTAATCCATAGTTGAAAGGTCAGAATTTTTAAAAGAATGAGCTTTAACCACTAAGGTAAAATAATGAACATAACTTAAAAATGCAATTTGGAACAATTAGGAACAATTAAACATGTTGTTCTAGGCATCTCTTCTGTTCTTGAAGATGTAGATCTTTCTTTTTGCCTGGAAGCAAAAAGGGAGGAAGTAGCTGAATGAGTGATGTCAAGAATATTTTACCTCTCTCTTGCAAACAATAAGTTAATTAAACAAGTAGTTTGACTAAAATTTTCCATGTCACTGCCCTCATCCTTTGACGCACACAGAGTGGATCTCTATATTTCAAGATCATTGATAATCCATACAGATTTAATTATTTTTCTGAGCCTGGATTGTGTCAGGACAGGACATGACTAAGATCAATAGCAAGAAACTGATGTTTCTGAGAAACAGAGAACACATCTATATGAGGTAAATTTTGATAAACTAATGGTTGTATGCATAGCAGTTAGCTTTATAATGAATTAAAAACTCAGATGAACACCTAAGTGAAGCTGTGCTGCTGTATTACAAGATGTTATCTTGCAATTTCATGATGAAAAAGATATCTGGGGTAGCTGTCATAGAAATTATGTAAAGCTTGAGACACACAAATTTGAAAATATCCTAAAAATGCAAGACACAAATATTCCTACTAATCATTTGGCCCATAAGCCATAACGCCAAACAATAGGCAGCTGGGTACACTAGTGACACACTGAATTTTTGCTAATAAATCCTTCTGAAAGGCTCTGTATTACATGTCTCTTTTTCTGGGGTATGTATTTTGTTGCTCAACTACTGAGCTTCTGATAGAAACTGTGGCTACGATATTTCAGTTAGTGATGACATCTTGCCTTGGAATGAGGCAAAGTTACAGCTCTGCACTTTAAGGTACATTTTGTTCTTTGTGTTTCTTCAGCATTTTCAGCAAAAAAACCCAACCATCAGGCAAGTCATGAGCACGAAAAGTAACAGTGATTTGAGAAGTTATAGACACTCTACGCTGGGAATTTAAACACTCAGGAACCTGATTGAAAACAAAAATCTCTTTAAACAATTAAAATCTGATTGGCTACCATTGGCCCTCTACAAAGGATTGTCTTGCTATCACAGAAATTATTCACAGTGCTTTGAGAGACAGAGAGCAGAAATCTCTCTAAAGCAATGCTTATAATCATCTCTAGTTTGTGGGAAGAGTTTTCACTGTTCCTTTGAGAAGTTCAATTATGCTAAGATTACAGAAGCAGCTATGGTGGTTATTCTCAAGTGTCTCTGGTATTAATTCAAAGTGAAATGAGTGAAAAAATAATTTCAAGTCTGACATTAATCTTTGAATTTGTAGAAGAGCAATTGTTAGAAAATTCCCTACTGGTTTATTTTCCCAGTTCAATTCAGAATAGTTTTGAACAGGAGGTTATTCAGCACAGAATTAGTATTTCTGTTCTGTATAGCAGACATAAAATATTGCTGTCAAGAGTCAATTTGGGTCAGTAAATATTTTTCTCCTGCAGTCTTCCAGTATATTTTTGAAAGGGACAGGGCAGGCTGAAAAGCTGATCTTGGAAAAAGCACTATTCTGTGAAGTTTGATTAATACCAATTGGCTGAAGGATCAAAACCAGAATCTGAAATAAAACTTTTTTTTTAATACAGTGAAGCTAAGAGTCTGTTTATAACATTTTTATACTTTGAAAGCCCGAGAATCTTCTATCCCATCTGTGTGTGCTAAAAGCCTTATGAAAAAGATCTCAGTTTACAGGTACTTTATTCAGTTCAAGATCTTCAGATACTGTCTGTATGGCCTGATCTCATCAGAATTATCCTATTCTAGGTCACTGTCTCTGTGACAATAGTATTCAGATCTAGCACTTATGAATCTGACCCAAAACGAAACTATATCCTTAGGCAATCTCGGATCATGAACATTAAATCTTTTCTAACAGCAAATTATATTTCCTTCATTAATTTCTAGAATTTCCCAAGTTATCAATTACACATAGCCAAGTGTTCAATACTGAAAAAGCCCAGTAGATTTGTATTTTAATTTCTCTAAGCTCTTTATCATCGTTCAGAGATACTGTGTATGATTTACAGGCACTTAAAAATCCCAGGAAATTACGAAATTATCAGCATATTGGGAATCGCTCCGAGATACTGTGTATGATTTACAGACACTTAAAAATCCCAGGAAATTATGAAATTATCAGCATATTGGGAATCGCTCTTCCACAATTTGCATGAAAAGCAGGGTGGACAATTTGTGAAGACAAGGCTGAAGCAAATGTATGCTTTACTCTGACTAAGAGGAGCAGTAACAGCTCAGGATAATATGACAACCATATTTGTCTCTAGTTTCCAGTTTAGATGAAATCTGTATATATGAGCTGGGACAAAAAGCTTCCTTTAGTTCAGCTGTTCTTAAATGTTATGGAGTTGCCATACCATGGT
>NW_008649870.1:0-1582 GCF_000695815.1 Acanthisitta chloris
CAGTGACCGCAGCTCCCTACCTCCCTGCAGGCAGAGAGCCCATAAAAGGTGTCCCTCCCCAGTGACTGAGGTCTTTTGCAAAAGAAAAGGTGTCCAGCCCCAGTGGCTGAGGTCTTTTGTCTCTCTTAATTATCCAACCATCAACGTCTTCTGATAACATGTATGGGGGAAAATTCCTTAAAGCAACAGGGGAGCTCCTAGCAAACCCTAACACCTTTTCCATCTGTGGAGGAATTGGCTCTGCCAAAAGGGACAGGATTTCCTTGGAGCTTGGCGTGTGGTGTGAGGCTTAGAGCAGCTGGGACTGAGCCTGGAACTGCTGATAAGGACCCAGCTCTGAGCCTGGAATTCCTGAAAACATCCTGGAATGTGGACAGACACCTGATTGCTCCAATCCTGAATTTCACCTGGACACTGGGACAAGGGTACTTCACATTGTGAAATGACTTTCTTTATGGTGGTATATAATTTTGGCCCTACTACCCTGTTTTTTAAATATTGCTATAAAGTACCTAACCCCCAATGTGTTTCTGTGTGTTCTGCTTTAACAAAATGCCACATTAATTTCTCAGGTATTACTAGTTGCCCAGTTTTTAATCGCTCCCACCCATTTTCTAATAATTTTCTCTCATTTTCATATATCCATTTATAGTCAGATTCCTAGTATTGTACTTGTCTATTTTCATCTGCTTTTTCTGGTATCAAGGCTGTTACTAACACTTGTTGCCTTCTTGTGTAGCCTGTCTGGCTTCATAGTCTGGTTTCCCTCCTACTTCCTATTTCAGGAACAGTGTTACCTTTCAGGTGCCCTCGGCAGTGCATAATTGCCACCTGTGATGGGAGTTGAACTGCCTTCAGGAGTCACAAAATTTCTTCCGCATGCTTAACTGTTTTTCCTTGAGCAGTCAGAAGTCCTCTCTCTTTCTAGATGGTTCCACAGGCATGTACCACTCCAAACGCATACTAAGAGTCGGTCTATATGCTGATTGATTTTTCTTTTGCCATTTCTAAAGCTGTAATGAGAACTATCAATTCAGCCTTTTAGGCTTTACCCACTGGTAAAGATTTAGACTCAACCTAACCTGAACCCTAATGGCCAACTCCAACCCTGACCCTAACCCTAACCCTAACCCTAAACGCTAACCTTAAACCCTAACCCGAACCCTAAGGCTTACCCTAGCCCTAATGTCCCTAACCCCAACCCAAACCCCTAATACTAACTCTAACTCTAAAACTAACCCCTAAGCCTAACCATAAGACTAACCCCTAACCCTAACCCTAACCCGAACGTTTCTCCCTAACCGTAACCCTAATGCTAACCCTAACCCTAACGTTTATGGCTAACCGTAACCCTAACCCGAATCTTAACCCAAAACCAACCCTAACCCTAAACTGACCTTAACCCTAAAGGCTAACCCTAACCTAACCCCAACCCTAACCATAAATCAAACTACTAACCCTAACTCTAACCCGAACCCTAACCCTATTGCTAACCCTTATCCTTACCCAACCCTAACCCTAACTCTTATCCTAACTCTACCCTTATCCCTAATGGCTAATCCTAACCCTAACTCTAACCCTA
>NW_008649871.1:0-273 GCF_000695815.1 Acanthisitta chloris
CTCGTCTGCCTCTGCTTGCGCCGCTCGGCCGGCAGCCGCTGCGAGAAAGGTGGGGAGGAGCTCCCAGTGTCACCGTCGCGGGGGAGAGATCCCCACGGGGACACTGCCCAGTGCCTGTCGCTTTGGGGATGAGCTGGCATCCCTGTCCCTATGTCCCAGTATCCCACAGTCCCTGACTTCCCCATCCTGCAGCCCCTGTCGTCCCTGTCCCCATGTCCCAGTATCCCACAGACCCTGACATCCCCATCCTGCAGCCCCTGACCTCCCCACCCT
>NW_008649871.1:564-2719 GCF_000695815.1 Acanthisitta chloris
CCCATCCTGAGTCCCTGGCATCCCTGTCCCCAGTCCCAGTATCCCACAGACCCTGACATCCCCATCCTGAGTCCCTGGTGTCCCTGTCCTGCAATCCCTGTTATCCACATCCCTGTCCTGCATCCCCATCCTCCTCATCCTCAGCAGACCTCTCCCAGCCCTTTACCTGGACAAACTCATCACGATGTGGAGCAGCTCCCTGCATCCCTCCCTGGGCTGCTGGGTGCCCTTCTCTGGTCCTCACTGTGCCCATCTCCCTGCAGACACAGAGGGCTGTGACCACAACTGGCACAAGTTCCAGGGTCACTGCTACCGATACTTCTCCCGGCGACGCTCGTGGGAGGACGCGGAGAGGGATTGTCGCCGCCGCTCCGGCCACTCCCAGGAGGAGCACAGCTTCATCAACGGTGGGATGGGGGGGACAGCCCTTCCTGCAGCTCCCCAACACCCATGGGTGCTCCTTCCCTCCACGTGTGAGCTGTGAGTGTCTCTCTCTGCAGGTTTCGGGCACGAGAACACCTGGATCGGGCTCAACGACAGGATCGTGGAGCAGGACTTCCAGTGGACTGACAACACTGGTTTGGTGAGAGCCTTGAGGTGCAGGAGCTCAGGGTGCAGGGAAAAAGGGGTGCAGGGGTCTCACCCTCTCTCCTGTGCCACCAGCAATATGAGAACTGGCGGGAGAACCAACCTGACAACTTCTTTGCGGGTGGTGAGGACTGTGTGGTGTTAGTGTCCCATGAGATTGGCAAGTGGAACGATGTGCCCTGCAACTACAACCTGCCCTACATCTGCAAGAAAGGCACAGGTACTGCCTGGGCTGGTGTCCCCACCCTGGGGCATGCTCATCCTGCAGTCTCTGGCATCCCTGTCCTCATCCCACAGTCCCTGACATCCTCATCCTGCAGTCTCTGGCATCCCGGTCCCCATTCCCCAGTCCCAGTATCCCACAGACCCTGACATCCCCATCCTGCAGTCCCTGGCATCCCTGTCCCCATTCCCCAGTCTCAGTATCCCACAGACTCTGACATCCCCATCCTGAGTCCCTGGTGTCCCTGTCCTGCAGCCCCCAGGCTCCTCATCCTCAGCTCCTCATCCCTCTTCCAGTTCTTTACCTGGACAAACTCCAGCAATTCCCCTTAATCTCCATTTTTCCTTTCTTTCCCCCAATCAATTCCTCCCTCACCGCTCGAATTTGTTTAATTTGCCACCATTAAACCCATTAAGTTCCCATTCCTTATCTTGGAAGTTCTATTAACCTCCAGCTGTCACCCTTTCCCCCCAGCCCCTTCCATGTATTAATGATGCCCCAATAAGGCTGTTAATGAATGAATTAAATCCTGGGGACACCTCATTGTCACCGTGATGGAGGAGCCTCTCCTAAAGCTGCCACCACCAGTGGCTTAGTGTTCCCTTGTGCCTTGTGCTCATGGGGAAGATTGGTGGCAGTTGCAGGGTGTCCCTTGTCCCCTCTCAGTGGCAAGGGCCTCGTGGAGAGAACCAGTGACAGCATCAGGGTGTCTCTTCCTGGTGATGAGGAGCTCATGGAGAAGACTGGTGGCAGCAGGAAGATGTCCCCTTGTCCCCTCCTGATGATGGGGCATTCATGGAGAGAACTGGTTGCAGTTGCAGAGTGTCCCTTGTCCCCACCCAGTGACAGGGATTGAAGGCATCAGGGTGTCCCTTGTCCCCTCTCAATGACAGGGGTTGAAGGCATCAGGGTGTCCCTTGTCCCCTCCTGGTAACAGGAAGGCTCATGAAGAGAACCAGTGACAGCATCAGGGTGTCCCTTCCTGGTGATGGGGCATTCATGGAATTCATGGAGAGAACTGGTGGCAGTTGCAGGATGTCCCTTGTCCCCTCCCAGTGACAGGAGGGTGAGTGACAGGAGCTCTGTGTCCTCCCCCAGTGCTGTGTGGACCTCCCCCAGAGGTGGCAAACGCTTTCCCCGTGGGGAAGAAAAAGGAGAAGTACAACATCCACTCCAGTGTGCGCTACCAGTGCGAGGAAGGCTTCACCCAGCGCCACGTGCCAACCATCAAGTGCCACAGCACCGGCAAGTGGGACCGGCCCAAAATCCTCTGCACAAAACGTTAGTGGGGACACGGGGGCAGTGGGACAGGGGAAAAGCATCACCTCCCTGGGGGAGGCTGCG
>NW_008649872.1:0-287 GCF_000695815.1 Acanthisitta chloris
GCTGTCCGCACCCGAAGGTTGGAGCGGAGGGGGTTACTGCTGCACCTCGTGACACTTAATGGTCTCGCTCCATCGGATAAGTGCTCTGCAGCTTCTCAAAAGTGAATCCCCGGGCTCACCCCGTTAATGGACTTTCATTTTTCCCTTGGTGATTCGGCATTGTTTACTGAGCGTTTCCCGCTGGCAGAGAGCGCAGCAGGCTGCACTGCCCAGCCAAACCCTCTAACTCTCTCTTGGTTTTTATCCCTGCAGAACAGCAGGGAACAGGAACAAGGTGGAGGAGGTGA
>NW_008649872.1:343-857 GCF_000695815.1 Acanthisitta chloris
TGAGCCACACTTGTTTGATTTAAATAATGATGGGTTTCATCCAATGTGTCAACTGATAACCACGTCACTGCAGTTCAGAAGAGCAAAAGGGTGTGCTGGGCAGAGCACGTTTGGGCTTCAGTGACTTGAAACTGGACAGACAAGGAACATGAAAAAGGGCTACATCATGCTGCTTTGAATTAGACATGCAACCTTCTAGTTCTTAGGAGATGGATGTGGACTCAGCTAGGAAATGTACTTTAAGTAAAAAAAAAAATTTCTAAATAAAAGCATGAAATTTAAATGTCTTCATCCATCATTCGGTGCCTTCCACTCAACAGCTCAAAGAGTTCTACAAGTTCTTGGTCAAAGTGCTATTTGCTGTGGTCAGGAAGAGGCCACAAATTTTGTGAGGACCAAGCATGGTGCCAACCACCTGAGGGCAGCCAGAATCCCCAGAGAAGGAAAAATTCCACTGCAGATTTCAGAGGACTGGGCTGGTGACAGAGTAGGGATACCATGGGGAGATATAATG
>NW_008649872.1:903-6959 GCF_000695815.1 Acanthisitta chloris
CAGCTC
The DNA here is from genome assembly GCF_000695815.1 of Acanthisitta chloris. Taxonomy (NCBI): domain Eukaryota; kingdom Metazoa; phylum Chordata; class Aves; order Passeriformes; family Acanthisittidae; genus Acanthisitta; species Acanthisitta chloris. Next base: position 910 of record NW_008649872.1, read on the forward strand.
AGCCCTAGCTGCACCACTGTTATACCCAGCTGATGATTCATAGCAGATCTGTTTGAGTTTTTTCCTGAAGAGGCCCTGAGAGGACACATCTCCGGGACAAGCATACAAGCCTGCAAGGATACAGGAGCTTTTCCCTGCATATTGGCTCTGACCAGTGACATGGCCTTCTGTTGGCCTTGCTTTCTCTCTGGCTCATGTTGCTCGTATGCTATAAAACAACTATTACAGAGCGAAGGCTGGCTATAGAGATTACTGCTTTAAGGTGCTTGGACTTTGAGTATACAGACAGAGAAGTCACAGAAAGCTCAGAGCCTTGAAGCTAGATGTTCTCCTGACACAGACTTGTTCACTCTTACAGGCTGTGCTGCCCTGATGAGCTAATAATGGAGTATCACTTAAATTTCCATTTTCAAGAGGATGCAGGTATAGATTAGAAGAATAGTTTAAATCAAATACACCTTGTCAGGAAACATACATTTTGAGGAAGGAGTTAAATTCTGGATAATGCGGACTTGCTCAGCACACTCATGGCAATCAGAGCAGTTTGGGAACTGTCATCTTCTGAAAAAACAGGAGCCCGGGAATACCAAGTTTTCTCTTTAGCAGAGCACCTGTGCTCTTCAGTCTCCCGTGCTATAAAGTCTCCTGCCTGCAGGGAAGGAAAGAGCTTTGGCTCCAGAGTAGGCCTGCTGCTTTACTTGTGTCTTCTGTTTGCAGAACACAACTGGTTTAATTACACCTAAGACTGTTTAAAATGCTACAAGAGCTGTCTCTCTTCACTCCAACATATGATCTTTCCATTTACCCAGCTGGATTCTGTTACCAAGTTTCTTGTTCATTACCTCTTTGTTTTTGCAGGACTGTTCAAAGATGATGAAAGCAGCAATCAGTGGCTAAGCACATGCAAAGCGTATCTTGTTGATGCTTTTGATGGAGGGCTTTTTCTACAGCCCTGAATTTCACAGTGTTTGGACTTAAATAGATAAGTCTCAGTGCTATAAAGTTGAGCAACTGCAGACATTTTTTTAGGAGTCTAATGGGAAAGGGGAAGGACTCCCTGGAAGTCAAAAGGAGGAAGAAGAAAAGTGGGTTAAAAAGAAGAGTATGAAGAACATGATGCTGTCAAAGGCAATTTGAGAATGATTGGGAGGTTTAGGGATGTCTTTGTGAGCAGTGAAGTGATGACATGGGACAGGGGAGCTTTTGGGGCGAAAACCTTTGTGAGAACAGTGGGCCAAATGAGTCCTTGTGTCAACATGCTTCTGGAAACATGTGGGACGCTGCAAAGCCTAAGACAGCCACTGTGGAACCAAGACATGATGTAGGAAATTGCCTAGCCAAAAAGCCCAAATTCCCATTGGTTGCAGATGCTTAACAGTAGTGCCCTGGGGAAGCTGTTTGAGCAGTGCATGTGTTGAAGGCAATGACAGCCCTGAGCCACAGACACTGTTTTGAGATTAGAGCATGTTGCCTTTTTTCTCTGGAGCAAGACTCCATCCTCTGTGCTTGTCACAACAGGAGATCCAAGAGATCCCTCCCCAGCCCTCGGACCTGGAAGGTCTAGTTCAAGCATAACTCTGTGCTTGCCTCTCTGATGCCACGACACTGCCAGCTGGAGTAAGCTGGTTCTCAGAGGTATGTGGGGATGTACATCCATGGTGTGGATACAAATAGAGTGTGGGTGGGCATCCTGAAGAAAGGCAAGCAGACACTGGGGATTTAAGCAGTGACCCTGTTAACACAGACAAACAGCTGAAGGTCCTGGGAGGAAAGCTATCAGAGAAGAAGGGGAAGCTCTGGGGAGTTTGTTTTGTAAAGTGTGAATAAAACCAGGGATGAATAGAGACCCCAGGGCAAAGAGAGGGAATTGTTGTGGCACTCTGGGAGAGCCAGCCTCAGCTCCAGCACAAGCACAGCCCTTCCAGGCAGGCAGGGCACTTCGTTGTCTTCCTCAGAAAAGCGTTTCCCTCTGCCATCAATATTTCCCTGCCACAAGCTCCCCTTTCCCAGATGATCCATGGGGCAGTTTCACCACGCCTCTGCTCTTCCAGTAGATGGGATTACCTACAAAGATCATGTACATAGACACAGAGGAGGTGAAAAGTCTTATCCCTCATCCTGTAAAGATTTGCCCAGAAGAGTGATTCTATATGGGGTTTTGTGCCATGTAAAGCCCTGTTTCCTGTCCCATGGCCATGAATTTGATAGGAAGGAAAAATTATACATGTTGAAAACCCAGAGGTATCAAGGTAAGCCATGCTGCTGTGTGCAAAATGGAGATGTCAAAGAGTTTGCAGGCAAGATTTCTGCCTTGTCTAGCCCTTCTTGCTCCCAAAGATGTGAGCCAGATTTCTTGGAGGAAAGATTGAGACTATGTACCTCATTAAGTATGAGGTTGTCTACCCTCTCCCAAAACTTCAGCTGTTTCAAGAAAAACTAGACATCAGCAAACAAACAAAAAAAAATGAACCTAAGTGTTCAAATTCTACATTCAGGAATTTTTTTACCCAGAAGACTTCCATCCTGTCTAGTATAAATCCCATGCCAATTTCACTTAGCTTTGTGCTTATGGTCATTCCAGCTGAGCCTTTCTGAGGTTCATCCCAGAGCAGTTCAGAGGCCTTCAGGACCCTGGGCTCCAAAGGTGGAGACAAAGACCCACCTTTGCTCCTGAACAGTGTCTGCAGAGGCCTGGGGATGTGCAGGAACAGATATCTCACTGTGTCCCCTTTTGCATCTCAGCCTTTGTGACCAAAGGGGCTCATCCCTTCTCTGCCCTGGTACTCCATGGCTCTTGGTCTCCAGGACTGGATTCTGCTTCTGCTGGATGGGGTTTCTGGTCTGGTCCCAGCAGAAGTAGGAGGAACCACTGTCAAGTGAAAAGTGCTCTTCATGTGATTGATGGCCCATAATAGAGCCAGCCCCTTTACTCCCCCACGAGCCCCACTCTGAGCAAGGACCACAGCATACCCACTGCTGCTTCTCACATGAGAACAGAGAGATGATGCCCATTCAGGGATTAACTTGCCACTCAATTCCTGGAAAGTGTCTGCAGCCAACAGAGCTCTGTTCCAGCCCATCTTGCGCCTTTTAAAAGCAGAGGTAGCCTGATGTTATACATCAATGTACAGCATCACGTGGTGCCCAGCCAACCACCGCAGCCCTAATTGCCCTAGCAGCACCAGTCCCTTTGTGCTGCCCGTCTGGCTCCAGCTTTTGTTCCCAGGCAAGTCTGCAGTGACAGTGCTGTACGCCTGGGCCCTGTCGCTGTGCAGCACACTGAGCCTTCGCCAGGCTGCCATTGTGTGCAGCCGCTGGGCACACACGGCAAGCTGGCACATGGAGGGATGGTGTCATGACCTGCAGCTCCTTCCCTCCCTCCTCAGCTGACAGCTGTCAGCAAGGCAACCTCCCTGTGGTAGACCAGCAACCCCATCCCCTTTACACTGCTTTTTCCCTGGTCAAGTAGTCCCTTTTGTGCCTGGACCTCTTTGCAGGCTGCTTTGTAGGGCTTCCCATGGGGCTGAGGTGTTGGTGACCCCAGTGGTGGATCCTGCCTTCACACTTCTTGCCATGTAGCTCCAATGACCCAGCAGGTCCCCTAGAAAGTCAGAGGACTTCTAGATTGTGCTGGTGGGCTCCTGCTTTCTTAGACAGCCTCCCCCCTGCCTGTCCTTGCCTCCTGGGTGCGCAGCCAGCCGCTTTTTCTTCAGCCTTGGACAAGCTTGCCTGCAGACCCAGGTGACCCAGGTGGCAGTCATGAGGAGTGCCCCAGAGTCCCTCCATGGTATCCCATGGAGCAGGGCTGGGAGCCTGCAGTGTCTGCCCAGGAAGCACTTCCTAATGGAGCAGGAGACATTTGGCTGTTTTCTCAGCCCCACATAAGTGGCACCTGCAAGACAATGGCAACCCTGGGAGTCCTTGGCTGTGTCTGTCTAGGTCACCCTGCCTTGGAGCTGCTTACCAGGCCATAGACAGTGGGACATGGATGGCCTCCCTCTCAAAATAAATGGAGTGCAAAGGGGCAGCTCAGTCCTGCACTGACTGCACAGAGCTAACACAAAGCCTCATCTTCCTTTTACATGGTGGTTACCCCCATTAGATGGTCAGTTACTGTAAAGGCCAAACCAACAAGTGGAGACCCAAATCCCACTGATATGAAGAGGAGAACCTGCATGGGCTCATGGAAGCTTGGTGCACCCCTGATGCCTCTCAACCACTGCTGTCAGCAGCTCCCTGTCCCAAATGCTGCAGCAGCACTGCTGGCATTTAGGGGCCCTGGTTCAGTGACCCTTAGGTGTGGAGCAGATGGAGAGAGTACGGAAGGAAAGAAAGGGGTGCCATGGCTTCTGTTTGTAAAAAAAGACAAGGCTAAGATCAGCCCCAGGCCTGGCCTTGGCTGACTAGTTGTGTTTTAAATGACTGGAGTTCATCGCATCAGATGCTGTTGCAAAGGAGCTGAGTTCCTATGGAGTATGAAAGGGGGGGTTTATAATTTGTGGGTTTTAAATGATTGGCCAAGAAAAAGTCTGGCTTGTGCCAAAGCATATCTCTCCTCTAGATAGCTGATGCTTGTACAAACATTATAAAAATGCCAGTGATCTTGCTAAAGTAACATTACTTCTAATAATTAGGTTATCATCACAGACTTCTATTGCATTACAAACAAGACTCCTCTGCCAAAGTCACGGAGAAGAAAGTGAATTTATTTACAAGAAGATTCCCCCTCACACATGCTACTCCTCCTCCCCCACTGGAAATCAAGTCTGCAGACCTCATCTTTCTACAATATTAAAATAATTCAGGGCAGCGCGCCTCGGTAACACCATGTTTGTGATCAGGCTTCTTCTGAAACCCCCTTCTTCCTCAGATCTGGGGAAGGGCTACCTATAAACAGCCTTTTCTTAACAGATTTAATGGAGGACTAATACTGTAAGTCAGAGCAGACACTGTTTGAAGAACAGCTTATAGAGCAGAAAGCAAAAGGGAAAAGAACACTGGGTTACACCAGGGACAGCCCTGCAGAAATGGTGGTGCCTTGCCATTTCACAGACAGAAGCAGGTGATGCAAAATATGTTGTGTTTTCAAGAACACACAAAAACCCCTACATGAACAATTCAGTCGTGAGTACATTGATTACAGAAAATTTTGGAAAGATATATATATATATATGGAAGGTTATAGAAGTATAATTCACAAGTGGTGTTTAGCATTACTTTTTGTGTTGTTTGTATGTTTTGTTTACTCCTGGATGGAGCTTCTAAGAAACAATTTGTGTGAAACTTCCATAGAAAACAATTTTAGGGCTTAAAATGGTTAAAATATGTCTCCAAACAAAGTAGTTTATTCTGTTCTGTTTTGTTTACAGATCTATAACATATATCCAAATTTGCTCGGTTAAAAGTGAAATTTAATAAAAGATATACTTTTCAATGTAACGCAGCATTGTTAAATCTCACAGAGGGGAAAATAAAACCCAAAGTAATGTTTTAAACCATTTCTGCTCAGCCAAATATAAATACCAGAAGGCAAGGAAGAAAGCAGGGAGGGGAAAGAAAAGAAGAATAAATTAAAAAAAAATTTGTCTGTGTTGACCAGGATTGGAGGTGGTAAAATATTTCTCACAATAGGAATGCCAGGTCCTGTCATTAGAGGATGGAGTAGGAGCTGCAGTGTTTGTCAAACTGGAAAGTGGCGCATCAGACGATTTGTTGGGGAATACAGAAGTTCAGATTACTCTTTAACTCGAAATTTTTAGAAACAGATAAGAACAGTCTTCTCGGAGCGACACGTGATGTCAGGAAGAGACTTTAATCACAGCGTTTACAAAAGAAGTATCTCAGTAAATCCAGCGAGGGGTTCAATACAGCCGTGTAACTAGGGAGGAGGAAACACGAAGGTTCAGAGCATCGTTCCCTTTTTTTCGCATTTTTATCTTCTTTTTTTTTTTTCTTCCCCGTGTTAACTGTCCTGTTCGTGGCAGGGAGAGGCGGTGGTGCCCCTCTGCCGCGGTCAGGGGGGCCGGGACCATCCTCGCCGGGCGCCGGGG
>NW_008649873.1:0-16107 GCF_000695815.1 Acanthisitta chloris
CCTCCATTCCTGATTTTTAAGTCACTGACAAAATCTGGCAATGAAAATATCAACACATTCTGTTGGGGAAAAAGCCCAACCAAACCAAGCAAAAAAACCAACAAAAAAGCCCTCCACAACAACCCACAAACAAACTGATGACTTTAGAACATTCGGGATACAACATTATCTAAAATTTAGCCTAGCAAAAGATAGGATGGACATGAGTCAGCCCAGCAATGTCAGTCTGTCCCCTGAAGGGATGTGCCCCCTGATAGAAGGACAGAGCCTGCAGCAGACCTGCAAGCATGACACATGCAAGACACACTCAGGACCTCAGATTCAGTTTCAGCAAAAATGTAGATTGCTGACATTATGTTGCACTCACATCTGTTCCCAAAGGAAACCAGCTCTTAAGTGACTCAAACACCTCCAAGCAGAATGATCTCAGATCCCTGTTTCTATGGCTTCTGTTGAAGAGGCCAGGTCTGACAGTGACATGGAGGAGAGCAGAATGCTCATCATCTGCAAACTCCCTGGTACTCCTGCCAATCTGACACATCAGATTATCTAAACAGGTTCTTCAGAGAAACACAGAATGGGTAAGGTTGTAAGGGACCACAGTGGGTCATCTGCTCAAGCAAGGTCATCCTAGAGCACACTGTACAGGATTCATCCAGACAGTTCTTGAATACCTCCAAAGAGGGAGACTCCTCAACCTCCCTGGGCAAACTGCTCCAGTGCTCCAGTTTTCAGAGCTTAGGATAAATTTCACAAACATATCTGGTTACAGAAGACAAATCTTCCTACTAGTAATATGGCACATGGAAATCAGAGATACGCATGACATAAGAAGCCCTAATGTCTATGTCAAGAGTAATTTTTTTGGATAAAACAAGGGTTTGCATTATATATTTTAAATACTGATACAGACACAAAAATGTTCCTGATGTCACCATCCTGTGGTATTCTAAATTCCTGTAGAAAAATAGGTCAGTACTTATAAAAAAAAAAAATAAAAAAAATCAAAACCTTACTTCAGAGTACATTTTCTAGATTTTTTTTTCCTCACTTCTTGCTCAGTGGGGTTTTACTGAGTTTTATCAAGCTCAACAATGACAAAGAGCCCCTAAAAATAATACATTATGGAGCTGAAGATGGCAACGTTTACAGTTTGGCCTTATTGGGAGTTTATTATATTTTGATAGATGACAGCTTGAATGATTCCATGCATGGTTTATGGCAGAAAACAGAGTAAGGCAGTAACATATTTTTCTGCTTTTTTCCAGCAATCTGTATCCAAAGAATTCAGAAAACAAGCAAGTGTACTTCATAATCATGCCAAATTTATTTTCTGGGTGAACTCTCAAATGTTAAAGCTCAAGTACACAGAGTGATGTTGCCATGGTAACTGCTACTGCAACCCGAGATGGGCCCATGTTTCTGAAAGCATATTTCTATACCCATGCACACATGCCGAGGCACACTGACACTCCAGACTCCTGTCAGAAGGCAATCGAGCTATCCACGCATTATCAGTCCCGATGCTGCTGCTGGCAAGGCGAGGGGACGGTCACTGGAGCCATCAGGCTGCCACAACCCTGTATGTGATAAGCACAATCACAGAATCATAGAACTGTTTAGGTTGGAAAAGACCATATAAGACTATCAAGTCCAACCATTAACCTAGCACTGCCACTTCCACCTCTAAACCATATCCCCAGGTGCTACATCTACTTGTCTTTGGAATACCCCTGGGGTGGTGGCTCCACCAGTTCCCTGGGCATCCTGTGTCAAGGCTTCACAATCCTTTCAGTGAAGAAATTTTTACTAATATCCAATCTAAACCTCCTCTCGTTCAGCTTGAGGCTGTTTCCTCTTGTCTTCCTGCTAGTTGCCTGGGAGAAGAGACTGACCCATCTGGCTACAACCTCCTTTCAGGTAGCTATAGAGAATGGTAAGGTCCCTTCTGAGACTCCTTCTCTCCAGGCTAAACAATCCCACCTCCCTCAGCTGCTCCTCATAAGACTTGTTTACTCCTGGTTCTGGGACCTAAATGAGAAAACCTTCATTTGCCCTAAGATGTAATATTAGAAGATTTAGTGTTGCTATAGCTATAGGCAGAGTGGAGTGGTAATATGTTTTGTGTCCTTTGACCTTTTTTTCCTAAATCTCCCCTGAAATAAGCTGTCAAGTTTGAGAAATGTCAGAGTTTGGTCATTTGAGTCTGCCTGGAGGTGTAATTTTGCATGGTGCACAATTCCTGTGAATTTATCAGAACATGTTTTTTCACACATAGTCAACATGGTGTGACATTCAGCATCCTGAATCCGCCAATGTCTACACGCTGAAATAAGCTTATGATTTCTCTTAAAAAGAAAATCCAAAATGTGCTAGTTCAGGTCAACAAAGGAATCCTCAGTGGATTTCGGAGGATGAAAATTAAAGGACACATTCCCTTCTTTCTTTCTTCTGCTTCCTCTGCATACGTATCTGATAGCAGTTCTGCCACTCTTCAAACAGCCTTTCCGGATCAGCCAGCAGTGAGTTCAGTGTGGAAATATCTTAAATTCAAAACTGATTTGTTCCTTTAGTTATCACCTACTCTGCAAACAGGTGTAAGATCTCTGATGAAGTCCATCTATATGCAAATCTTCATTTGTCAGTAATATACATGCTTTCAGTAGCTTTCCAGGAGAATTTTATACTTTGATGTAAGCCCTTCTGGCACTAAGCCACAAAAAGCAGCCAGATCTGAGGCTGTTTTCAGCCCAGTACTACCCAGTTGTGACCACATCCTCGGGAGAAGAAGCACAGCTACTTAGCCTATGGTTTTATCTTCAGCTTCTCTTTGATGGTCACCCAATCATTATTTAGGGAAAACTCTCAGCCTTGCTGAGGGCTCTGAAGATTAGGTATTACATGAAACAAACTGGAAAAGTCTATTATCCAAAAGACTACCTCAATTCTCAACCGTCTCAGCCTGCTCTAGTCACTTTTGATGCCCAATTTGCAATGGCTATAAATTGGAATAGGGGAAATTTTGATTAGATATTAGGAAGACTTTTTTTAATGTGAGAGTGGTAAGACACTGAAACAGGTTGCCCAGTAAGGTTGTGGATAGATCAACCCTGGCAGTGTTCAAAACCAGGTTGGATAAAGCCTCGAGCCTTGGTCTAGTGGAAGGTCCCCCAGGGGCTTGGGACTAGATAATCTCTAAGGTCCATTACAACCCTTAACATACTATGACACCTACAATTGACAGTCGAACTTTCATACATGCACAATTTATTTGCTAGTAGACTGAACTTATTAATAGTGTTAATCTGTACGCATCTCTTAAGGAATAATTTCTTAACAAGTAACCATAATACTTCTTGACCACTAACAGAGCAGCCTTAGAGAGGAGCATGATACACAGTTCACAATCTAAACTAAACAGATCAGCTACTCTAGAAGAAAAACTTCTAATAAACCTTCTTTTAGACTTGGCCAGGGTAATGCATAGCTATTAGAGCTGAAATTGTTTATGCTATAGAACGTTCTGATTTAGAGACATCAACAGTTGAAGATAAGCAAAGTGTGCATTATGGCAAGAACAAAGAGGACATATTCAAGAAACATTTAGCTTAGCACACTGAGTTAAAGTAGGCTATAAACTATATAACTGATGTTTAGAGGTATTTCAGCAATTCCCATCGAAAGAAGGAATTGTGCATGAACAGAAGGGCTGATTGTTTCTGCTAACTCAGCTCTATAGCATGGGTCAAATATGGGCTGACGATCTCTTAGGATGTTGAATACCCATGTTCAGGTACTCACCCCTGTACAAAACTGTCGGTGATGTTTGAAACTTTTCAACAAAGTAATGTTAATCAGAAAATAACAACCTGCTGACACTAAAAAGTTAAATATCAAGTGCCATAGTACAGCAGCTGTAGAAGACCAGTCATTGAGCATACTTTGCATACTGGCTTAATATGTACCTTCACTTCCTCTCCAATTTCCTTTAAAAAGCAACATTAATCCAAAATATTCCAAGGGACATCTCTGAGAGAAGACTAAGCCCTCTCTTCCCTGCTTTCAGTGATAAACAGAACAGTATTCATGTCACAATAGAACACGTTACAGCCTCTTAAAAAGAGAAGATGATACATCAATTACAATAATTCTCTTAATTATGTAAAGTTAGACTGAAAAGCTCACAATTCACAGAACCATGGAAATGTTGGCTGGCTGGGACCTCATGGGGTCACCTGTTCCAAGCTCCCACACGAAGCAGGACTGCAGCCAAGAACAGATCGAGTCACCTCATCCTTAAACTGATCTCATCAAGTATTCAATCAGAGCTAAAGGGTTCAATATGAACACAAATGTATGCCATCTCACTCTTTTTTCTCTTCTGCTGACACATCTGTTTCTTAGTAAAAATAACATCACTATGCAAAAATAAAACCCCTCAGACCTGTAATATAACCAGTCGTTAAAATTCATACAGACGTTTCTGATAAAAAAATAAAACCAAACCCAAAACAACACAGGAAAGAGACAGAAACGGAAAAAGAAATGAAAGTCTTAACACACAGACATAGCAGCCATGGCATGAAAAATTCATTTCCATTAATGAGACGTGGTAGTCCCCAGGCCAGCGCCCTTTGTATGTGAACCATGTTAATCAGATTGTATGAGCATTTGCCCGAAACTCCTGGGATAGCAAGCAACTATAACTATAGAGCAAGCACAGCAGATTAGCAGCTTGCTAAAAACTGCTTGAGTTGTAACCCTTGAAGCACAGGAATGATGCAGGTTTCCCACATCACCAATAAATGAGGCTTTTCATTTACATGTCTCATATTTGTCTCAGCCTTTGACACAATTTCCACATCACCAAAATGTGGACAAAACATCCTTCTCTATGACACCTTTATGTAAGTAAGCACAGAATAAATGCACAAATAAGACTTGGTCACATGTAATTCTTGCACAGTACCTTGCTATTGCCATCCTACATCTCCAAAAATCCCTTCAGGAACTGCAGCTGGATTGGAGAGGAATGAAAACACAAGCATTCCTACCAGGACTCACTGCAGAAGCTCTGAAGGTTTGGATGTGAAGGACATGCATACTTATAGCAAGACCTAAAAAGACAGCAGGACCTAGCCTTGACCAAGCAGACTCTTCCTTTATTAGAGCTCCTATTATATGAACCCTTCAGCCTGAAGGAGGAAAACAATCAGGACTTAGGCTTTGCTTCCTTCCTTCCTTCCCTCCTTCCTTCCTCTGGCAGTTAATACATGTAATTGTGTCCTAGCCTGAGCTTTATCTGCTGTATTTTCCCAGTGAGAGAAAGAAATGGAAACTTGCACTACTTCAGACAACTTCATTTTAAAAACATTTGAGAGTTTCATGGAAATTTCAAAGTTACTGGATCTGTTGCGCTTTTTATTGATTTTATTCCCAACCTAATTCTAATCTCAGTCACCACCTCCCACTGTTTGTGCAGAACTAGGAGCCACTAAGAAACCAGTGTTTTCAAAAAGTCACCCACCAAATGAAGAGAATCAATAACCTAATTTCCAAAGAACACAATTTGGCAATATTCACAAAAATATTACCCATAACTAACTCTGAAAAGGACTCCAAGAAACAAGCTATTAGTGACTGAATAATACAATCAAACTATTAAATTCTGAAAATATGAGTATTTTTAACATTGTACAGATACTCTTGATTAAAATATGAATTATTGCCCCATTGCTTGCCTTATTTTCTACCACAATAATTAAATGTCTCCATAAAGGAAGAAGAAAAGACTTCATAAAATAAAAAAAGTATAACTGAGCATCATTCATGTGCTGCTTGTCTCTCTGCAGGCCACTAGGAAATTGTGTAGATCACTATAGTGACTATCAGCATGGCCCTGGTCTCTCCTGCCTTTCTTCCCTTTCAAAATATCATTTTTTTTAAAAAAAGGCATAGAAATAGGGATACAGATCCTAAACTCCATGAGGATCTGTATGTTCTTCAACTTCAAAAACAGGAAAAGCAATTCTTCACAGTTTCTCCAGGAACATCATTCAAAACTGAACATCCTCAGCTTTATTTTACATGTTAATTATTCCTCTTAGAAACAATCATTTCCTCACTAGAAATGTGCATTTTTATTACATTTAGGTTTTTAGTGGGAATATTTCCCTCACAAAACAACTTAATCAGCTTTATTTATACATGACCTAATTTCAAGCTCAGAAAAGGGGGGGAAAAAAAAAGAAGTCAGAAGATGCCCATGAGGAAGAGGATCAGGCCATGCAAATTAAAAAGGAAGCAGCACTTTCTTCATCTCTACTGGCTTTTTTTTAACGTGCAAATGTCTTCCACTGAGCTTCATAGGACAAGGTTTTTCATGATTTACATCAAGGAAAAAGGCAAATCAGTCTCTAGTGAAAAGTCACCCAAGCTCATGAAATATTTAGAGTGACTAAATTTATAATTAAGAAGAATCAAGAAATGACATTAGAAAACAGTTTGTACATTAACAAAAGCTCAAGACTGAAAACTGAATGTCTTTTTTTTTTCCAAACACCAAACACACAATTCCCTGTATTTTAGATACAATGCATATCTGTAATTTCTTTAAGTGATAAAGGTATTTAGGAACACAGTGAACTTTATAGGCACATTTCATAGCCTTTATAATTTATTTATGAACCAGGGCATTATTAAAAATAAATGATTTTCAATAGCACTTAAAAGTAATGCTGTTTTGAGACCAAATGTCAGGCAAATGGCATGAAAATGTAAAACTCAGTAAGCCACAAAACACTACTCTATCACAAAATATTTATACTACCAGAATACAGCCTGAAACAACTAGGTTTATTCTAATAACACAAACAAAATTATTGCATTATGTTTCATGGGCTATCATTATGTTAATTAAATAATTTTTCAATCTCTTTTATAAAGTAACAAGCTCTGACTCTGCTTCACCCAGATACAAAGGCTTTAGCTACCCTGCTAGACATTACAAAGTGCATGGTCTGAATATGCACAGAAGTAGTGAATTCCATTGCTCATTTTCATAATCTAAAAAAATACTAATTCCCAAATATAACCATTACAAGTTCATGCTCAAAGCCTACCAGAGTGAATGTAAAGACAATAACCCTGAAGTAAACACTGTGCCACATCTGTATGTAAGTAACATGCAAAAGCTCCAAAAATCTGTTTGGACCTGTAATCCATTTCCATTTTTCCCTTACTTACAGAATTTTTCCTTTACTTCTAGATCCTGGAAATAAATAAGACTACAGTTAAATCAATTAAATATTGTGTGCTGTTACAAAACCATACTGGATTTTTATCTTCCCCCGCTAAACTTTGTCCAAAATAATTGCAGTGAATACAATTATCTACTACAGTTACCATCTGGGCCATGAAAGTAAACATTTTAATTACTGCCATTGTAACTTGGGACCCACAAAGACCAGTATTTGGGCTACATATGGAATTTATTTTTATGGATTGATGTCAAAACAGGTGGATGCAACATATAAAAAGACAGTTGGCTAAATGCCCATAAACTTTGCTACCTAGTACAGACTACTACAAAGAACTGGAGAACTAAATTTTATATCCAGGCTGGTTGTTAAGCTGCTGGGTGATCTCAAAAAAAAAATCACCACTGTTCTAAAGCACTTTTATGTATCATTGAAGTAGTTACCATTGAAGTAAAGAGATGACTTTCTCATTAGAGATGCAGATTATCAAAAACTAGCAATTTTACTGACTGTATTGGAAATTTTTTATGCAGGGAAAGGAGAATACTTTACTTTGAGCACTTTTATTGGAGTAGATACCTATGAGCATGCACCTCTAGCATTAGGCATCAAAGTTAAAATGTATTTATCCTGCAGAGCAATCTCTCAGTAAAGAGCAAAGGAGAACTGCAATCTAATTAAATTAATGCGAATCAGAAAAATAAATATATAGGATAGGAAACATAGAAAGGGTAATAACTTCAGCATTTTTTAATATAGCACTGAGAAAAGGTACTTAGATGCCTTTGAAGATAGTTTGAATCTGGATTAGCAAGGTCAAAATGACTGCAAAATGAGTAAAAAATTGGAAAAGTTACATAACACGATAGTAAGCGACATCTTCTTACAGCCCTATCATAACTTAGGCTTCACATAGCTGAATAAAACCTAAATAGACTATCATTTAATAAACTCATTAGACCTTAGTCATAAACTGGAAGTCTTAAGATTATGAAGGAATGCACAACAGTCTATGGAATTCCCAGCTTGCATGTGTTTGAGAGGATCATCATGTCTTGATTTTGACACAATGAGCTCCTGTGGACTGCAGAGGCTCCTTAACCCTTGTTCAGTTTCTTCAAATCCAGCAGAATTGAGTCAGCAGTAGCTTCCCATGACACATCATGACTTGTATTACTATCTAACAGTTATGGTTGTCTTCTGGTTTGCTTCTTTGATAGTTTAAACTAATCAGTAGATGATCCCCAAGACTTCTCACTATTTACTTTCCCTATTTTAATAAATGGTAAAGACCAATACTGGACTGAGTTGAGCTGTAACATAAAATGGAAGCCAGTTTGTTGGCAACAGGCTCTGCATTTTGCAAGCAATGAGCAGTACAACCATTTAATTAGCAGGAATCCAACTTCCTGGTATTGATGGTTGGTACTACAGCAATACCCCAATAAACTGTAATTCACTCATCATCAGACCTGGATCCAATGGATGTTTCCAAAGATATTCATGACCTCTACCACCACTCATACTCAAATAACCTTACTGGAGATGATGGGGAGGCTGGGGATGATGCTCTTCTACTTAATTTACTAGAGCCAGACTTTGTTGCCCTTCTATCATGAAGATTTCACATATCCACATTTCTTCTCTAAATTGAAATTATACGTGGCTTTTTGTCAGACAACATACTCCAAATTCAAGCCTCTGAATAGTCTAACTGTTTTGAATGAGATACCATTAAGGTTAAAAATAAACACATACCTGAAGCTTTAAGCATTGAGATCTAAACCTCACTTTTTGGCAGGCCTGCTGTGAACAGCCACATCTATTTCTTCATTTTTAAGATTTACCTGCAGCACACTGTAGTGCAAGGATTGAGTTGAAATACTTTTTACTTAAAAGATAATGATACCAGTATTTAGCTAAATGAAAAATAGCACATTACCTTACCAAGAGTTTTCTAATTGGTAACATTTATCCACAGACATGTTCTCGAGCAGGTCTTCATCCCAGAAGGAATATTTACTACTGCAGCTAAAATCCTCTCTATATATATTTTGAAACTAAATAATTCGATTTAGAGAAAATATGCTTAATTATACTCAGAACAATCAAGACTGACTGCTTGGAGGGTGTGAGTCCCTCAGTCCATCTGCTGAGTACATTCACTGCTTTTTGACACTTCCTTGAAGTCATGAAGAGTACACACACACAGAGGTTAGAAACGTTTCAAAACCATGTAAGCAGATGGTGATACAGCAGGTAATAATTTAATTACATAACTCCTAGAAGATGTTTCCAGAAAAAAAAAAAGAAAGAAGGAGTGAACAAACAATGTCCCATCTGATCTTTTAATTGCAGCACAATAGTTTTTGTTGAATTGGCAATGATTTTCCACCCATCTATTTTGCAGTTGGAAAGAGTAATGAACAGGACATTTTATACCATATTTTATTTCTAACACAACAGTTAAGATGGAAAAAAAAAAAAATTAGCACCATAAACTAGAAGTTGCCCTAGACAAGGAAAAATACCTACATAGCACTGAAAAAGAAAACTTATCTTTTGTTTTGTAGGTACAAAACGGTCAGAAAGATGCACACATAACTGCTCTTGTTTCCACACAGAACTTTTATACTGCTAAAGCATGAAAACAATGAAGAAATGCTGGTCTTCATTTTATGCAGAAGCACAGAATTGCATGGAAGTGGAGCAGCAGGATACAGACATATTACCAGAGGGAAACCAGGAGCTGAGTGAATTTAATAAAAATGAGAGAAGAGCATCCAAAAACAACCAACCAACAACCAATAATTGTGTCGATCAACTTAACACACCACCTATGCCAAAGAAGGCTGGCTGAAAGAGAGAACAGGCTCTCTCCTTAATGCTATTATATAAACTTCAGTGCTCTAGACAAGGAACTACTATCTACAAAGAACTCAAGGATGCTGAGATAAATACTGAAGCACACAATATTTGATTGACATTCTGCTAAATCTGTGGTGCTGAGTCAGTATGTGGAATTACATCACAGGTGTATCACCCTTTGTACTATGTGCATCAATGAAGTCATAAAAGTGTAAGGAAGCAAATGCAAATGAATTAGAATAATCAGAAAATTGTCACCATGAGACTCAGACAGCACCTTCCAGTCTCTGCTGGATTTATGGGATGTCTTCTAGTGAGACATTGAGATATGAGCAGAAAAAAGGAGGGTTGAGTGTAGGGTAGAATTAATGGTTGTGAAGTATTTCTCCCAAAATAATACAAGCTTATACATAATATTTTAATTTTGTCATAGAACAGTATGTTTTGTCTTTATGTAGAGGTCAAATATCTTGAAGAGTCATTATATATGAGTCACAAAATATAAGTAATAATTTATGTATATATCTACATATAGACATGTATGAAAGAAACATCATGAAAATCACTAGTTGAGTCTATTTGGTTAGTTTCACTCTGACTACAATGCTATAATTGGCTGTCTAATTAGAAGAAAAAAACCTGGGCTTATGATTTAGGCAGCCCATAATACAGACTTTCTGTATTTTTTTTTTTAATTAGTTCCATTTCTCAGCAAACTCCAATACAGTAATGGATTATGGAATTTGGGTTCTGGATTTTATGGCACTATAAACTAACATATGAAATATTATTTATTGTTAAATTTTGTAAACAGAGGAGATAAGGTCTCTCCAAATTGTACACCCACTCAGGTCCAACATGGGAACAACTTCTCTGTTAGAATGCACAGCAAATGAAAAACAGTGGCTCAGCTGTCTGGAGTGTCACCTTGTCTTTGTAACAGACTTATTTTTTTCCTAGTTTTTATTGAGTATGTAAATGGCATAAAAAAAGAGAGGTGAAGTATTTATGACTGTTTCCTATAATTTTATTTTTGATTCTCACAATTTATTCCCCTATAAGTTAACAAAACAAAACAGAAACATCACCAAAGGTCACTTTGATGTAGAAACATCAAAATCCCCAGTATCATTCCAAGTAAGTTTATGACGTGTAGCTTGAAATGCAAGATAAACTAAGGAAAATATATTAAAATAAACCTCATAATGAAAACAATATATAAATACCATATAATTCTCTGCTGTTCTTGTCACTTGAAAAGAAAGTGCAAATCAAATTTTAATAAACATGACATACTAGTTCAGAGTGTAATGGTGCATTTACCACATAAGACAATTATATTTTTTTAATTGAATGCTGTTTAATGAAGCTTTAACTTACCTTTCAGGCTGCCTATACAGAATGTTTTGGAAAGACAGTCTGAAGTCAGAGTCTAATTAGAATCCCCTGCATGTGCTACTGCATCTATGTTGTTGTTTGGGGTTCTTTGGTTGCTTTGGGTATTTCTTTAGGAACAGCTCATATTTAGTACATAAATTATTCACTTTATTAAGTACACACAAATATATATACACAAAACTATATATGTTCATGCACTTTCTATAGCTATATACAAAACAAATGCAAGCTATTATCTGGTATTTACTTACAAAACTATACAACCACTGAACTCTTTTTGTGGCAAAAAATACCTTATTAGAAAATAAAAGTGACAGCAAGAATTGTCAGGTTTAAATATTTAGTGGCAGCGTATTAGGCTTCTGACTACTAAAATTACCTCAAAAAACCTTAAAGCTGCTCTAGTTGGGCAGCTGAGGAATGGGCTAAGGGAAGCACTTGCTAGAAGGGAAGTCAGTTGAGAAACAACCTACTTCTGCCTGCCAGATAAAGAAAGACTACATAAGAGATGTCCATATTCATATGAATATAAAGATAGGCACGGCAGATGAAGGTATCTAATAGGACACAGCCATCTCAAGAGCAGCCTGAACAAGACTGGCAGCAGTACCTCAGGGCACTTGCTGCCTCAAGGCACCCTTGCCCCAGGCTGGAGGCCAAAATGAGCAAATTTGCTTCAGAAAAAAAGAAAGACAATCAAGAGCCAGCTCATTCATTTAGTCCACCATCAACAGCGACAGATCTAGTACAAATGAAAGTGCTGTTTCAGCCACTGATGGTTCCTGATGAACATTACCATCCAAAAGTTATTTAATGGTAGTGACTAGCAGTAAGTAGCAATGAGAAAGCCCAGACAGTGAATGAAATGGGAATGAAGTACTAATGCTACCCCTAAACAAATCATAGAATCATTTAGGTTGGAAAAGATCTCTAAGATCATTGAATCCAATTGCCTCCCTGTCAACTAGGCCATAGCACTAAGTAATAAATAATAACAATAAATAAAATGAAGCAAATCCTATTATCCCAAGCTGTGAAGTGTTTCTCTATAATGCATCCACCACTGCTGATGACAAATGCTGTGATTTGGCCTTCCAGGCCTCTCTCTAGCAGCAATAATCCAATGTGCTGTTATCCTGACAAACAAGACATTTGACATGTCCTGACTGAGTCATTATTGCAGTGTGGCAGTGACTGATGAGTTGATGGAGCAGATGATACGACAACATGGTAATCACCTCATTCCCACTCCAAGATGGTTATATGCTCAGCAAACATTACAAGTGAAAACTAGATGTGTTTACAGTGGAGTAAGTGATGTCTCAGATTCTAGCATAGCCCTCAGATTTCACACACCCAAGGAAACATCATTGTCAAGGCTTTTGATAAAGCACTTAGGAGCCACAACTTTATTTCTCACAGTAAAATAACAAGAGATGTCAAGATGATAATGGCAACCACGTAGGAGAGGACTAGAAGGCTTGACTGTTTGGGACAGGTATTAGAATAAAAATACCAATGTTTGGGAGAAAAAAATTGTAAAAAGAAAAAATACTGAAAAAGCTTCTTAAAACAAGTTACTTTTTTTTTTTTTTTAAAGCTCCCTTGAATGTTAAAGGCCCCTACAAAGCATACCAAGCCAGACACATGCCTGATATAACTCCCCTTGGCCCAGCTACAGCAGGTCAGAGAAGAGTCAGGCTCAGCATCCAACACCAACACGAACTCCACAATCCCAAACTCTAATTGGCCTTTAAACGATGCCAAGTTGTTTGATGCGTCCCTTCTGATTTACTACATATATTTTTTTGCTTCACTGAAGAGAAGTTAAACATGCAGAAGAGAATAATGTGTCAACTAAGAGATTAGTTTTACAACCTATATGTTGAAGTGAATAAATTGTACTTTCATTAACAGAAGTAGGCCATACGCTGAAAAAGTCATTGGATTCGCTTCACTGGTGAACTAGAGCAACAATATCCAATTAGAAAGCCTCAGCAGTTCAAAAGTCTTTAAAGACAGGTCCAGTGGTTATATAATTAATTTTTAATGATATTGTTCCATCTGGGAGATTCAGTTGAAGTGTCAAATGGGTTCCCTGAGCTAAGTATTAGCTTTAACAAACTTGACATATCTACAATCTGTCTTATACCTGTTTAAAAGACTATTAAAAAGTTTATGGGAATAAGCTATCATTATTTGTGCTCCTTTCTTCTCTAGCACTTTTTGAGGTCCTGTAACACATCCATAGTAGGAAACATTAGCAGCTAATAGATTTTTATTGGAAAATTTGGAAGGCTTGAAAGTATGCTAATAGCAATACTAATACAAAAATATTAAGAAAAATTAGGTTTTATTCCTATTGAATCATATGAGGAGCCTTCCTATTTGGGAAAAAAAAAAGTCAAAGGTCCTGATTCTAGAAATCAAAGTGAATCACTCAAAAAGCGTATCATAAGTAATCCTCTTAAGACTGACCTTTTTTTGCAACTTTTCACATATCATAAGTAATTCTCTTGAGACTGACCTTTTTTTGCAACTTTTCACACTTTTAAAACTGAACAGAAATCAGTAACTAAATTTCTTTCTTTCAGAATTCTTACTAAATGCTGACAGTTTTAAAACTGAACAGAAACCAGTAACTAAATTTCTTCCTTTCAGAATTCTTACTAAATGCTGACAGTAGCAAGCTTTTTTTTTTTCTCCCCTGCCAAGTAACACAGGACTTGAACAGCTGTGTTAAACACAGGATCTAACTTCCCAATTTTAAGCACAAATAAAATAAAGTACTTCCTTCTTTGTCTCAGAAATGTTAATATATGTTACATTTTTCAAATGCCAGCATAATTTTTTATTCAGTTACCCAAGTACAGCAACAATGCTGAGATTTCATATCAGGCTTCAAGGATAAGTCAGATTGGTATTTAAATGTACATACTTACACATACTTGTATTTAAAACTTCAGACTTTTGTACAGTTAAAACAAAGAAATTGCTGTAACATTGCTACATGAAAAGATGTTTTTTTGAACAGGCAGCTTCCATTCTAAAAATGCTTTTGTCTCCAGGAAAATGTCAACATTTCTTCAATTTTGTTTTAAAAAAATTTACATGAAGCTACTGCACTATATTTTGTACTGTATTTCTACCCCATTTGGCCTTGAATCACAACAGCGAGTTTGAGAAAGTAATCAAGCAGACCTTCAGTTCATCTTCTGAATTGCTGGATCTTCTTCTATGACTATAGGCCTCATGACATGAAAGCAGAAAGAGCAATTACTGGAAACCAGCACTGTTACCAGGTTAGGAACCCAGCAGGATAGAAAGATTTCAGCTGAATCTTCAGGTAATTAAAAAAAACCAGCAACAACACAAAACAACAACAAAACAAACAAAAACCCCAAAGCAACACCACCAAACTTCTTTTCTGTACTGGAACATATTTGTGGAAGCATGGAAGCCTGTTTCCTTGACACAAAGCTTATTGCATGACTCATAGCAAATGGAACAACTCCAAGAGAGATGGGAAAGAGACCAAGCTGCATCTCTGATTCCATGAGTGCTTAATAAAGACAATCAGATTGAGAACAAAAATTTTGAAGCTAGCGCTCAAAAACCTGAAAAGAATATCTTGAGAACTGAATGTAAAAAAATACTAGCAGGTAGCATGGCTAAAATTCAAATCAAATAATTATTATCTAACCCAGAGCTGATCTGATATTCTCCCTTTTAAGCAATTGTTGCTCCAGCACTGTGGCATTCTGTTCCTGCAACAGACAACCTTGCACAAAGCTCACAGGACATTTTTTATCTACTTTTTCTTCCATACAAGCTGTTGGAAATGAGCAGATACCCATTCTTATATCAGTTTCATTCCTTTATAAAATATGTAAACACTTACCAAATTTACATTTTAGAACAGATGTACATTTTACAGTCAGCAAACAGAAGTTTTTCATGGACAAAATGACACCTATGCCATTTATGAAAAAAACATCTAATACAGCTGAAAGGAAATCACATGAATACCTCAATTTTGTGTTATTTCTACTTCATCAAAAAGCATTAAGAATTAAAAGCAGAGATGCACAGCACCACAGACAGAATAAAAAAATGAAAGATGATTCTAAAGGTCACATTATATTAACAAAGTGCCACTTTCTGACAGTGTGACACTGATATAGTAGTAATATACTCCTTTTACCAGGAACTGCTCTATGAGATCCATGCCCTCTGCACTCCAAACAAAGAAATTAGTGATTTTCTTCAAAGGTCACCCAGTGAGTGTGATATTTCTCAGTTGCTGAGGTGAGCAGCTCCAGTGCTGATCGTTGCAGCATGGTGAATGGGAGGTCCCTAAACTGGGAAACCTCAGGGGGAGCCAAGAGAGCTGCCAGGAGCCTGCAAGCTCATGCAACAGGAGCTGACGGGACCGGAGCAGGGTCAGGAGCAATGGTGTTCAAGACCCCCTAACCATGTAAGAGAAGCCCTTAGGGAGCATAATGACCAGGTACAACAGGAGCTGATGGGACCGGAGCAGGGTCAGGAGCAATAGTGTTCAAGACCCCCTAATCATGTAAGA
>NW_008649873.1:16169-16468 GCF_000695815.1 Acanthisitta chloris
GCTGGGTGCAGCAGTTTGCATGGCATAGTGGGCAGAGAAGCCCTGCCAGACTGACCAGGGAGGAATCGTAGCCAACTGCACATGAGCCAGCAGTGTGCCCATGTGGCAAAGAAAGCCAAGGGCCTCCTGGTTTGTATCAGCAATAGTGTGATCAGCACAGCCAGGGCAGTGACCATCCCTCTGTACTCAGCACTGCTGTGGTCACACTTCAAATCCTGTGCTCAGTTTTGGGCCACTCACTACAAGAAAGACATTGAGGTGCTGGAGTGTGTCCAGAGAAGGGCAATGATGCTGGGAAA
>NW_008649873.1:16484-39188 GCF_000695815.1 Acanthisitta chloris
AGTCTGGGTGACAAGTTATATGAGGAGCAGTTGAGGCAGCTGGGGGTGTTTAGCCTGGAGACAGAGAGGCTCCAGGGAGACCTTAGCACTCTCTGCAACTACCTAAATGGAGGCTGTAGCCAGGTGGATGTCAATCTCTTCTCCCAACTAACAAACAATAGGGCAAGAGAAAATGACCTCAAGTTGTGCCAGGGAGTTTTAAATGGGATATTGTAAAAATATCTTCATGGAAAGGGATGTTAAGCAGTGGCACAGGCTAAACAGGGAAGTGGTAAAGTCACCACCTCTGGAGAGATTTAAAAGACATGTAGATGTGGCACCCGGGGACATGGGTTAGCGGTGGAAGTGGCAGTGCTGGGGGAATGGTTCGACTTGATAATCTTATATGGTCTTTTCCAACCTAAACAATTTTAATAAAATTGAGGCATTTGCCAATGACAGTAAGTATCTAAGAAACATCTGATCTGGACCCTGAAGCCAGTCTTAAAAACTGTCACCAGAACTGAAACAACCTCCTCTCAAACTGCAATTTTTTGTGCCACAGGACAAATTCTTGATCTCTTGCAAGGCAGCAGGATACAGCATTTCAGTTGCAGATCCAGAATCTGCTATTCTTTCCATAACACATTTATTTGAAGAAATGTTATCTCCTTTTAGCAGGCACAAAAAGCAACAACCTCCACTTTCCAAGTGCTTCTTATGTGCATTAAAAAACGGACATAACGGTAGAAATGGAACATCAGCTACATCCCTGCCTGGCTCTGAATGTGAAATCCTGTACATCAGCCTAAAGATAGGCTTGTTACATAAGATACACCCAATGCTAGTTCATGGGAACTGTTCCATAACAACAGACTATGACAGCCCTATTACTTAATGTGCCACTGACCTGATGCGACTCAGATAATAACACACAGGGAAATTTAACGCTTCCTGGAGCACACTATTCTTTCTACAAGAGTCCCTTTTCAAACCCTCACGGCAAAGTAGCTGGTCTGCCAGCAAGAAGTGGACCCATATTGAAAGGTTATTAAAAGGACAAGAACCAAGAATACAATAAAGATCAGTTCTGCAGAGCTCAATATTCAAAAAAAAATGCACATTTCTATATAAGATGTGAAACTCTAAGATGGAGATAAAAGGACAAATAGAAAAGAACTCAGAGAACTAAATGTGTGTTTTGTGACTAAGATGTGTCTCCAGCAGTCATTCATTATTGTGACCTCATCAAGCTTTTCAGCTTACCTGGGTCTGTTAGAGCTGTTTAAGACCAGATGAACCAACCAACTGGAGAACTGTGAAAGCAGAGAATCTCATGGGAACTCAATTACCAATTAACCAGAAAACCTTATTTTCATGAAAACAGTGTATTAAAATAGCACTCCTTTGAATATCTCATCTTTCTAAGTTTATTGGGATCTTTCTGTTTGCATTTTAAAGATCTTTGGGAGAAAGAATCTCAACAGTTATTCAAATATATCATTTTGGTGAAATGGTATGGAACACCCCCATATACACAAAACTAACACTGCCATAACATTGTGTTTGTGTAACACAAACTAGTTTTCTTGCTGTTATCCTGTTCAGTCTAAGACTGAAATTTTACTGGGTTACACCGATTTTTCCACTTGCAAATGAAAATTTCTGGAAGGAAAGTAAATAAATGAATCTGTTAGTGTAGGATTCACATTCTTCTAAAGAGAAAACTGGGCTATGCCAGATGTTGTAAGGAAGAGTTCTAGGACTGATGGAGAAGTTTATCTCCCACAGCCTGTTTGCTTCTCTGTCAACCTAAGCACAAGCCCATCAGGTCCAGCAATTTCTGCAGAGCCTCCATTCCCAAGACAATTCAAATCCAAACTCATCTCTTAGAACAATGATATAGCAACCTGTAACCTCACTCTTCATCCTGACTCATATTCCTTCACACTCACTCTTCATCCATTCACTTGTTACAGTAATTCGCCTTTGTGCAAAGTGCACAACAATTTGTGGGGCAAAAGGGGAAAAAAAAGCAAAAATAACTATTTCCTTCATCCTTGGAAGCATGCTGTCCTTTGGAAGGATGAGATGCTGTTTCAAGGGTTGCTTACATATTTTGCATTGAGATGTCACTGTATAAAATTGCAAACTGATGTACCTAAATGCTACTTGAGGTATCACAAACACTGAGCTTTTGTTGACTTACACAATTTTGAGCATCTAAAATGAAAGAACTTTTAAATGGATTCTTACCACTTATCGCATAAGCCTCAGCTTCAATCCTTTTTTTTTCCTGTTTCAAAAGTAAGCTAGTAATACTTACCTATCATTAAAAAGAGGAGAACAAATTTATTAGCAGCTGCAAAGTACATTAGAGATAATCAAACAGAACTGAGTAGGTAAAGACAAAAAGTATGTAGACCTCACCAATGAGATACTGGTGATATCAATGTACTCCTCTTTAATAAGTAGCATTAATATTGTTTTTCATCAAATCAAGAAGGGTTTTCTTTTTCTGAAAAACTTTTATACCTTATGACTGCAATCACTTTTTTAATTTCATGCTTCCCTAACTTTATTACTGTTAATTTTACTCACTTAATTCTGGCTATTTTCTACCATTTACTGGGAAAATAGACAGAACTTCATAGTTTTCTGATAAATAACAGTTAAATGGCTTTGTTAAAAAGGGTATTTTTCTGAATAGTATGCTTCCTTTCACCACTGGAAGCCCTTTGACACCCTACAATATTTATCTAGGTAATTCTCATAAAAAATCCTACAGCCTCAGAGTAGAGAAAAGAGAGCAGCAGTGACTCAAGAAGCCCCAATGGCTGTGACCCAAGGAACAGTCCCACCCACTCCAGTGAGGTTTTGGATCACAACTTGAGTTTGCATATTCTCTTGCTTAAGTCTTCTGTCACTGCTGACTGAAATCCAAGCAAAAATTAATGTAATATAAGCCACAGCTGATCAACATCTTGCACTTAATTATCTTTATTGAGAAAATGATTTTTCCCCTCCCATGTCAGTTTTTAAAGCGAAAAACAGGATAAACTTGGAATCATTCAAGTACTCATGCGATTTTTCCAGTCAGGTTACAACTAAACAACAAATGTTGGACGTGCACTTTAGAACCAAAAAAAAGTCCCTGTCAGCCAAACTCCTAAATGAAAGTCAAAGATGAATGTATTCATGTAAAATTCTCAATACCCTTTTCCTTTACTTTTCCCTTAATATTTGCAAAGTGAGGGTACAGAAGTGTTGTAAATCAGTGCAATTTCACTAGCCTAATGCAGACAGCTTTCTCATGTGCTTTATGTCTAATGGTGGGCTATACAATGAAAGCCTAATGTCTACACCTGAAAAGATATTTATATTCATAATGTAAAAGAACTGGAGAATGAGTCTTTAGAATATTGTAGCTTTCAGTCATCTTGGCTTTAACTCCCGAACTGGTGCTGGATTATAAGAAGAAAACTGCTATATTTCCCTCTTTCATTCTGTATTAGCATGACAGTGGAAATAATACACTGAGGACCATGAAATATGTTACTACACCATGAGTCCTTATGGGTGGATATGTTAATCTTTTTGATATTTGCAACTCTATCTGATAGCATTCTCCAAGCTTCTCCAGTCCAAGCAGTTCTCTAAAACAGCCAAATTTACTGTTCAATATTATTTGGCATTGATTCCCAGTTGTAATTATGAATCATACTCTCCACAAGCAAGACAGATTCGAAGAATTTCAAACTAAATGGGTGTAATGAGACATCTTTCCCGTTCCATTTGTTCTGACATGATGAAATGAAAGGTAAATGCTGTAACCACAGCTCTCTGAGGTTGCACACACCAGGTTCTGCTCATTTGTTGTCTTCTTCAGAAATAAACATGTGAAAAAAAGGCCAACTGTTAAAAAAAAAAAACCTGATGGAGAATATTCAAAGGTTTTTTACCTTGAAACAGACAATTCCCTAGAAACAAGATGACTTTGCAGAGCTTTTGTTGTGACTGAAAATGCCCTTTTGTGAAAGGACCCTGGTTCAATCATGCCATCCACTGGAGCTGGTTATTTAGATTTAGATTTAGTGGTGCTCTGAGTTCTTACAATATTCAAAAAGAAGCTCAGCCATGTGAGTCGGAGTATTAGCATGAACCTCTTTGGAGCAAAACAGCTGAATTTTTCAAAACCCTTTGAAACACTGTTTCACAGAGTGGAAAAGTTAAACCAGTTGTGTTCAGCTTGTCTACACAAAGATGCTGCAAACTTTTCAGTCCTCTGGGTTTTTTTCTCTCCTATCTCATTAAAAACACATTTTGCTTTCAATAACACACCAAAAAGACTTTATGGATGAAACCACCAAGATCCTGATCAATGCAAGCGATTTAAACAACTGCCCCTCTGACCATGAGCAGCTTATAGCCTTCCACTCCAAGGCTGCACCTCCCAGACAGCAACAATCCCTCCTCCCTCCTCAAAGTGTCGTGTGCTGCCTTTCATTTCTGTGTCCTATGATGTCATTTTCTCATTGGACATGATTATACAATTCAACTGCCAGAAGAGAAGTCAGGTTTAAACATTCACCCTTCTGTCACCTTCCTTTCATACAACATAAATACATGCAGCCCCTCAGAAATGAGGCAAGCCACCCAGCATTGCTGGCTAATTGATGATAATATTTTAATTTGCTGGATTTGAAAGCAATGGATGCACAGAAAATATTACCTAAACCTACTAACTGTGACAGCATGTGAAGGACCTTCCGTCCCTAATGGCACTCCACTGCATCAGAGACAAGAAGAGCAACAAACATCTTATTAAACAACAAGTGCAGAAAAGCAAAAGACAGAAGCCTCCAGGGCCATGTTAATTATCTCAGGGTCGAAGTCGCTCGGAAGCTGTCTTGCAGACTCCAAGGCAGTCAGATGGCAGTGCCAACACACTGAAGTCCCCAAGGTCCTGCAGTTATAGCACTGTCATATTTCAAATGACAGGTAATACTTACGAACATGCCGACACTAACCTCTTCAATTATATTCAATGTCAAGGTTTTCGTGCTGAAGGAACTGCTAATTTCCAACACACACACTTGCTGACAAAAGGTACTTTATCAAAGAAAGGAGTTTAGGGTATCTCCTGTGGATCCTTTTTGACACAGAGTGGGAATAGTGTCCCTCCATGCAAGCTCTCAAAGGATGAAATGAACACTGCCCTTACTCAGGCACAGAAACATCACAATATGCTGTATTTGCTTTTCTGACAGGGCTTTTGCATAGAAATCTCACTGTTATTAACAGCAGCATAGACTAACAAATATTCTCTTGATGTTTATTTGAAATTCCTCTAAAGAAAGAGGCCCAAGTGAGTGTGGGTTATTGCAATGCCTCAGGTGCTCCAAGAAGCAAGACTAAAAAGACAGAGTGCCTTTTCCCATCCCCCCAAGAGCAGCCATGCGTGCCACAGAGCAATTCCAGTGCAATTACCAAGAAAAACGTAAGCATTGAATTTCAAGAGAAAGACATTTGAACATGCAAACATGATTCCTTCTTTATTCCCATATTTGCACTTTACAGAATTTAACTGAAAGTACAATTAAATTAACCTGATTCGACAGTCCAGAAAAGAGATTAGGTGGCACAGATATGGCTACGGGTGAAGGAACATGGTCTCATTAGAGCTTGCTATCCGTTCAGGCAGCTTCTCCCACTTGCAGTCATTAATATGAACTGGAGACAGATTCTGCTGTGAGTTGCACCAATTTAAATCCAGACCAACTCTTATCTGGCCTCCAATTTGCATTAATGGTCAGAGGTGGCACACTGAGATGAAGCATGATGAAGGCAACACCATATTCAGAAAGAGAAGCAGCTAGCAGAAAGATTCAGAATTTAATGGGACACAGTGCAGTCTAACATAAAAAAAACTCTTGCTAAAATTAAAAATTATATTTCAAGTCTTTTAAAAAGCATTTTAGTTATTTGTGTTATTCTCAATTTTTTTAGCTGAGTACAAGCAGTTTCAATGCCTCATTATTATTTTTGCTAACATTTACAATGCAGTAACACGAACATCCAAAAATGCCATATTCCTCCAGAATATGCCTGGATAGCATTTGACATTTTAGCAGTTACTTGTTCAAATGCCCAGATTAGTTTTCCTTCTTACATTGCAGAAAACTAGACAAATTTGGTTTTTAATAGGCAAGTAGGAGCAGCAGCAACCCCAGCAGTAACTGATGCAAATCAGAACTGTGGCTGCACTGTGTAAGTGCTACAGGCTACTCTTAGCATCTCATGTTCATACGGTGATTCCTGCACAGCCCTGGGAGGAAAGCTATGACTTTCCTGCATCTCACGATCCATGAATTCATTTGTAATGACTCTATATCCCCCATGTTGACACTGAACCAGCAACCTGAATGTGCTGAAGTACTAAAATCACAGAACATCTCATTAGTCCTTCACTTTATTAATTAGGAGTGGAAGGGTTAAAGAAAATACACCAAATGTGAGATTTATACATCTGCACGTACCTTTCCAATTCTATACAGTCATTTTTTCAATTGATCTGACTGATCCTCTTCAAAAGAACTGCTGGAGTAATAAACCCATATCCACTTTCATGAAAGGGAATATTTCAGGAACATGGGTTACAATTTTTGGCAATATGTCTACAGATCCAGAGGTTGAAATTTTTGTTAAGCCAGCAGATGGATTTCATAAAACACTACACTCTTGTACAAACAAACAAAACCTCATAAAACAAAAACATCCTCCTCAAAGCCCAGTGTCATCCCTGTCACTAGTCCAAGAAGAAACTCACAGGTCTGAGATTTCACAAGGAAATGACACCCTCGAACTAATAACATTCTGTATTCACTGGACTCCTGAGAGGTTTAAGATTAGTTAATGTCTGACTACTCAATCCTTTGTCAACAATTTTATTCAGAATATAAAAATTCCTGAAGTTTTCTATGAACAACACAGACTTCTAAAATCAAAATGTATAAACATGTATTAACATCTTCTCTCCTTTCACTGCTGCCTCTGAAGAACAGGCTCAGTTATGCTTCTACCTAAACATACTAACACATCATTTCATCACATTTTTTCAGCAGAAAAAATGATCCAAATAACTCACAAAATTTAGTTTAGACAAAAAAAGAAAAAGAAAATTAAAATAAGTAGATCATCTCTACCTACCATTTCATTATTAAAATAACAATTTTGTGTTCATCTGGCAAGAATCAAGAAGAGACCTTTGCCTAGAAATTTACATGTACAATAGTATCATAGTATGTTTAGGGGTTGGAATGGACCTTAGAGATCATCTAGTCCCAACCCCCTGCCCTGGGCAGGGACATCTCCCACCAGAACAAGTTGCTCAAGGCTTTAGCCAACCTGGCTTTGAACACTGCCAGGGTTGGTGCAGCCACAGCCTCCCTGGGCAACCTGTGCCAGTTCAGTATTACAGAGTTGTATACATCTTATCTTAAAAACATAGCTATGGTGGAAAGAGAAACAAGAAAAAAAATATTTTCTTTCAGTCTTTCAGCTTTGAATAAGTCAGGGCATGTTCAAGTCAGTATCAGCTTTTTATTGGTGTTTTTGTTGCGGGTTTGTTTTTTTTTAATATAGAATCTGAACAGCTAATACTGCTGAGTAGTTAATACCACTCTAATGAGTTGTGAAAAAGTAAAGGTTACTTTGGCTTAGGGAATTCAAATAAGCACCTTTTCTCACTTAAAATCTAATTTTCAAGCACTGCAAAATATCGAGGTCATTAACAGAAGTCCAAGAGTTCCCACAAACTTTGGTGAACAGAAGTTTCACACTGTTTAAAAATACATTATTGATAGTTTCATATAGCTTTCATATTTTTATTATTACCAAACACATATCTGAAACTGCTACGTATCCATCTCTAGAGAGTGACAAAAAGTTAAGCATCCTAAACAGCACAGGTTTATTGGCAGATTTCATGTGCAGCTACTATATCTCAATAAAATACATATGCATATGTTACTCTGACAGGTATTTTTACATGCTGGCTGACACTTGAGGTATTTTTTCCCTATATACAAATATGGTGTTTCAGTTTATGGGTGAAAATTTTTTTTCATTATACACTAATTTTAATCCTATTAATCATACTATTCTACTTATCTCTGTTTTGCAGGAGAATGAGACTCAATGGACTGAATTTTAGGCAGCCAGGTCAAGAATAAGTATGGGGAAAACCAGTGTTTTTCTTTGTTTGCACTCCAGTACTTACATCATGGCTTGGTTTAGGTACCAAAAGGAAATTTAACAGCATACGTGCTGCAGGTACATCTTTATCTTTGACCTTAAAAATGCAAACAGTTCAGATATACAAAAGCTTTGCTGAAATGAAAGCACTGATTTCATGGCAAGATGTGAAAAGCAGCTTAGCGTTTTCCGGAAGAGAGCTATTACTGTCCCTGGGACTTAGTGGGGAGCTACAGCACCAAGGTTACAGCTCACAAGTCCAGAGTGTGATGCTAAATCACATTTACACAGCCATATACTGTGCTGCTACAGCTGAGCCAGAACACCTAGATAGGTGATGCTGTATTACACAGTGCAGGCAGACCCAGAGCAACTCACAGTTTTTTAGCACATAAAGTGAGCATCCTAAGAGCTTAGATATAGAAAGGTGCAGTCATGTTCATACAACCTGGACCATATACCCCAAAGATCTGCCATTATTAGCTCTGCATGTCTTGGTGTTCCCTGTGCAGATGAGTTACCCCTTCAGGAACATTGGACAGAGACAAAATCTAGACTACCTCTGAAGACCTGGCCCAAAGATTTAATAAAAGACCAATTTTAAGACTAAAAAGAGCCACATTTCCAGAGCCAACTCTCAAATCAAAACTGCACTCCCAAATGATGCTTCCTCACTCATGACATGACTTAAGACTTGTTCCATTCTTGTACCAGTACCAACCCCATGAAACAGAAACCTTGGGAAGACGGATGCGATTTGCTCATGCTGCAGTTGAGGGTTGGCAGCCCAAGCTGTCCAGCACCTCTAAACACTAAATCCTTTCAGGGCTATTGGTACAGCAAGCTCAAAGTCAACTTGCATGAAATGTTTCTGCAGAAGCCAACAGTAGATGTTAAAAGAAAGACCCTAGAACCAGAATATTTCAAATGCTGGATGTTGATATTTTTCTAAGTACAGAGATAACTCTAAGAAACAAAACTGTTTTTCTTCCAGTAACTGTTACATAAATCAAATGACATTTATAAATTTATAGATGTAAACAGATATTTATTTCCCTTGACCTAATCAAGCAAAAAACCCAGTCTCAAAAATCAGCAGCATGTGGCTCAACACGAGCCCAAGATCCTGAGGCCAAGAACCTTATTTAATGCCATAGCAATAAAGAGTTAAGAACATACACAAATATTGTCTGTTCTCACCTCAACTCAGACATGTTCCCATGAATTTAGATGATTTTATAACTAGGGCTGCTTTGTTTGCTCATTTTTCCAATGACTGTAATCATGATTAAAACAACTTCCTCTGAGCATTGGCAGGTGCACAGTCAATCGTGGGATATTTAAAGGATTTATATCTGCCCAGAGCAACTTTCATTCAGAAATTGTCTGAGCTCAAAAAAACAAAGCACTTCACATTTGCAAGACAACACAGAGGAAGGTCATTCCAAACTGGGCTGTTTCCCTGTGCAGGAGCAGCAGGAAGAGAAGGGAAGCTCCCAGATTTCTAATTCCTCCAAGGCAGCAATTTAGCTTATGATTTCAGAAACACAAAAACATTATGGCCACCTTTGTAAGAATGGATATTACATGTGCATAAATTTTATGAATATGTAAGAAAAAAAGAAACATGTGTGCACATACATAAATACAAAAGTATTTTTAAAATCTTATATAAGCTTCCAAAAGCTGGGTAAGTCAAGATGCTGCTACAGCACATTGGACTGTGCCTTTCAGGACCTATTGGTGAGACTTCCAAGGTTTGTCTGGAGAGAGGTTTCTCCAGAGAAGGCTGCCCTTTTACCTACCTATCAGCATCACTATAGTTCAGCACCACTCAGGTGCTGAAGCTTGAAATGACTGTTTTCTCCTAAAGTAATGGATCTAAATATTATTTAGTCAGAAATAGATTCTTTCCTCCACATATGTGGTGGAAATAATCTGCAAGTACTTTCATTTAGAACCACTTATGATGTAAAATTATTTCAGACTATGGCTTGACTCTAGCATAGTATAAAAAATTTTATTAAAGCTGACTGAAATATTTGCAAGCTGTAATACCATTCCAGTACCAAATCTTATCAAGTCAAACCCACTGCAAAAGAGGCTGTTCGCTGATCATTCACATAAGTAGTAAGCCATGGAAAGGTACTATTGACATCTTAAAGCCAGAGGTATATAAAATACTTCCAGCAGATGAAACAGGATATCCTGCATGCAAACAGCTTCACCTTTCCCTATTACAAAGTGACAAATTTCTCCCTCTGAGAAATATGACCCTTTTCCAGCAAAAACATGAGTCCTTTTCTAGGAAGCCTGGACACAGTGAGTTAAGACTAGTTTAACAACATGCATTAAATATTTACTACACAGACAGTTAACTGAATATCCAAGTATCTAACAGGAAAAAAAACCACATTTGAAGCACCACAGTTTAACTCTTTCATGTGTTCAGTAGCATTACCTTCTTAGTTAATGAAGACAAACTCAAACCTAAGCCTTTCACACTTAAGGCACCCACACAAAGTCACGTATTTTTGTCATTCAGAAAGTTTGAATAATGTTGCCTTAGCCACCATAATGAAAAAGGTTTGCATAAATCTTGTGCTCTGACTTGTGCAGAAGACAGCAGTCCCTCCTGGAGGACACCAGAGGACAGGCATTTATACAGTTGGATCATGCCCAAATTATTATTATGGCTTGTTTTGGTGGGGTTTTTGAGGAGATGGTTGGGGTTTTTGGTTGTTTGGGGTTGGGAGTCTTGGTATTTTTGTGAGGTTTTGGTGCTTTTTCGGTTTGGTTTCTTTTTTTACAATTCTTTTTTAACTAATAAGCAAAATAAATACCCAGTAAGATATTCCTTTGTGTGAGGAGGCTCAGGGAGCATGATTCAGGTCCTATGGAAGAACACATGTCTGCAGGGACTGCCCAGGCCCAGGTCAGGGAGCAGCAGACTGAGACACAAGGAGAAGGTCTCAGCAATCCTTAGCACAGCTTGTGAACTGGAGCAGCTCCCAGCAGATCTGCCTGCAACCTTGTAGGTCAGCAGCCCTGAGCTGTGTCAGTGGAGAAACCCTTTCCCAGGGCCTAGACAGGGTGGATGGACCACAGAGCCATAGGCATATTATAGCCCATCAAACAGACTCCAAAATACAAGAAAATGAGTCTTCTGTAGAGAAGAAGACTTGGTATCTACTTCAGGCAGTCCCTCATTGCCAAAAAGTGCTGCTCAGGGCTGGTAGTCTTGCTCACATTCAAATATCCCAAACTGAGACACTACCATGTTTCCTTTTACTCCTCTTGCCAGAAATATTGTCTGTTTAACTGGTTGTTTAGGATTTGACAGATGACCTCACTGAAGACACAGTCATTACCATTTATTCTCTGTGGTTTCTAGGAAAATGCTCAACTTGTGAAGCCTTTGCATTTTTATTGTACTTTAATTTTGTTAGTAATTGACTCCTTAGTGTCCGCTGGTGCCTGAGGAAGACTTGGATATGTAAGATGAGCAGCAAGACATGTTCAAGCATGTGACAGGCTAAGCACACTGACAGGAGCTGGGAGATACAAGGCTTTTACGAACACCAGAATTATGCTCCAGCAGAGAACCTAAACTTTTATATCTTCTAGCAATTTCTCAAAAGGAGTAATACTTATATAAATGTAACAGCTGCCCACACAAAAATTAAAGCAGCAATTGCCAGCACATTTTACTTCCTCTATAAAGGTGCACGCAAGGTAGCAAAAAAGTTTTGTACATATATTTCTCAGGGAAATAAACTCAGACAGAAAGCAGCTTTCTGACTTCTGAAGACACTTGTTGTTCATGGAGAGCAAACATCAAGCTTTACAGCTCTGGGAATAAGCTATACATTAAGTCCCTGGGAGCCAACACAGTGTCAGACAAGTGATCCTGTGGGTTTCCTGGGGGAGTATAAGACGACAACAACAAAAATCCACTAACCAGGAGCACAGGAATTTGACAGAGACGGCACAGCTTCCTCCCACTAGTGATGCTGATGGATGTTTTCTGTACCAAAACTGACAGTGACAAAAGAGGCTTTAATGTGAAGGAGCTTTTCCAGCCCCCCTTCACTTTATCTGGGAAGGCTGGTACTGGCTGACAAGCAAGTCAAATATTACAAATGATTGACATCCTTAAAACAAATACGGAGGTGGGATGTGTTCGAAGAGCAACCGCTACTACTGCTGGTAGGAGTTACTTTAATGCTGGTTGCAGTGACTGGCTTTGCTGCATGCAGCTGAGGGGATAACTGGCTCTTCACCTGGTCTCCACCTGTGGCACCACCCCTGCCCTTACTCCTCATCCCAAGGAGACAAAAAATAGTGATGCTGGGAACCCTGAGGAAGCTAACAGACTTTCTTGATCCAGGATGCTGCTTGCAACGCATACCATCACTAAGCAAAAGAAAAGCAAATTGGGAAAAAGATTTAAAAATTGATGTGAAATTAGAGGCAGAACAGAGAAAGCAAGAAACTGTAGGAGACTTGTTACTTTTTTCACATCCCATTTCCATTCCTGCCTGCTAAACACACACGTGTCACCTCCAGTGCCTTTTTCTCCACTTTCCCAGCAACACTTGGCTTTGTCTTCTGCAAGGAAGACACACTAGCAAGATATGAGGAAAAATTATTTGCTACTTTTTACATTCCTCTTAATTCCAAGTGATGGTCCAACATTGAGGAGTTATCTGCAGAACCCTAACCTCTAATGCTGCACAGACAGCACCATCCCACAGCTAACTTGCCAGCAGGAACTCAAGTTTTCCACATTTCAGTTAATTCTAGAGGCAGATCCCATTTATTGCACAGTCAGCACCGTGTGGCAAAGGTGCTTGAATTTCTTGGGAGAAGAGCCATAATAAGGATGTGTTCTTTAAGCAAGATTAGCACCTGCTGAAAATAAAAGTGAGATTTATACTTGCTAAAAAGCTAGTCCACCAAGGAATAGAATAAATTTAATATTCAATTAAGGAAACAAGAGCTTAATTTTAGTACAGATGAGGATCATGACGTAAAACAGAGCATCCTACCATCTATCATGGTTAGGACGATTTTAATGGATCTTTAGAAACGCTTATGGAACCTATGAATTTCTGGGCACTACTTCGGGATCAGTAATAAAAAAAATTCATTCTCTAGTTACCTCCTAAAGCAACTTAGCATACCACGTATGATGAAGAATTATAGTGTACTTGAGGAAAGATACTTAACTCCCTACAAAGCAGCAATAAAAGATGCCTGATCGGAGCTGAAATTTCAAAGCTTTGTTTGATGGGCTTTGTGAATATCCCTATGTAACGCATTATATTTTTATTCTTTTTTTCCTTTTCAAAATAATTTGGTTTTTCCACAGATTTTCTAATATGAGCATACAAGCAGAAAATATTCAGTATTTCTTTTCAGTTATGCCAAATTTTTTTAACCATTTATTACAGTGCAGAAACCTACAGGGGAAAAAACCCAGTATAAATCACATACGTAGCACTATCTGCACCTTAAGAAATGTCCAGAATCAGACAGCAGGATGACTGCTCAGGAAGAAATCTTTTTGGAGTCACCATTCATCCCCTACAGTCTCTAGTGCTCACACACCCCCTGCTTGCACAGGAACCTTCCTTCCTACTCTGCTGCTTTAATCTCTCTTCATATTTACTATGCTCTGAAGAATTTTAATAAATATTCCATGTCATATCCATAAAGCAAATAAAAATGATTAACTAACAGTCAGCACAAATGCCTCTAAAGCAGCATGCACTCCTCTTTCATGCAGGATCATCAAGTTCAATACCATGATAAAGGTTAAGTTTATTAAGCATTAGAGAGAACTGAGTTCTCATCACTCAACCTCTCCTCTCCTTCCCCCCCTTTTTTTTTGAGAAAGTGCAATAAAAGGAGGTGCACAGCTAAATGGTGACCTTTAGAAGTACTGTCTGTTCCTTTGGGAGGAAATTAGATGTATTTGATTGTTAGCTTTTATAAGATTAATTAGTCTAGCATGTTAATTGATATTTTTGGTGAATGAGAACAATCAAATAATTTGTTTCCCTTTAAAGGAATTCTGTAATAAACGCAATCTACAGACAAATAACTGCACTGCTCTATTATAGCAATATACTTGCTCTATGCTTAAAAATGTATCTTCAAAAAAAAACCCTCACATCTACTTGGGTAAGTTATCCAAAAGCGTTATTTGGCACAGTTTTCTTCAGACAGCAAGTCCTTCATGGATTTAAATAACCAAACCAAATACATAATAAAGGTCTCCTATTTAAGAGGATGACAGATGTCATCAACAGAAAGCCTTGGCATTAGCAAGCTTTAGTACATCTCAGATCTGCATTATTGCCTGTGCACCATTGCTATTGCAATGCAACTTCCACACACAAGCACTGTATTTGGAAGAAGTTAGCATGGTTAAAACTCCTCGTACTTTTACTTGTAGTAGTATCTATGTATGTATGCACAACAATCTTTCACAAGTCTGACCTTCAGAAACCCCATGTTAGTATGCAAGTACATACTGCAAACACTAATGAAGACAGCACAGTTAGATCTCTGACACATGACAGAGTTGTCACAGATTTTAATATATTACCCACATCAATTCAGCCACAGCAACTCTTCAGTCACCTGGTCCGAGCTCATGAAATACAAAGTAAAGTAATGTGTGTTAGGAAAGCTCTTGTTCCCTTCAGGTTAAGCCAAGTCAAGTAACTTTTCATTTGTGCAAACATGGGCAGTTACTACGTCCTGTGAACTCACAGGAATGGAATGGGTCTTGGTGTGCTGACCGTGTGTATAACCTAACAGATACATTGCTTCCACTTCAGAAATTACTCCACACAAATTAAGAGCTGAATTACACAGTTGGTACCTTTTTCTATGGTACCAGAACAGTCTTGCACAGTTTGAGAGAAAACACCAAGACTTATTTGCCCAGTAGCTAACTTAGAGTGACACTCCAGCTCTTGCCACATCTGTCACAAAGCTATCACAGTATTGGACCTCTTCGGTTTTAAGCCTTCGTGGCAATACTTCAGCCTACCCAAAACACCCCAGAACAGGCTCATAACTGAATACAAATTAGGTGTTAGAAGGATGACACACTGCTGCAGTTAGATGATAAAGCTTCTAACACCCCAGTAGATGTTTTTCTAGCAAATCAGCAATTCTGGTAACGACCGCAGGAGGCTCAGCCCAGATGCACACAAGCATGAAGCTGCTGAAATGGGACTGGGAGTGGGGAGTTGAAACAGAAGGGAAAAACCTGCCTACCTCAGTGAATTTGGCCTCAAAGGAAGTAGTTTATTGCACACTAATTACAAGCTGGGACAACCAACCAGCCTGATGCCCTGGTCCTGACAGAAGAAGAGAGGCGAATTAAGTACAAAGATTTAACTGTACATTAGGCAATGTTTGGTCTTGCTGTTAATAGAAAATACAAATCCAGTATGATGGCTTTATCACACACCACATGTCTCCTAGGACTTTTGCTACAAAAGGTCACTCTAATTAGTGGATAGACTCAGTTAGGGTCCCTCTAACAGACCCAGTGCCAGAGGTTTGGCAAGGACAGTGCTGGAATTTGTGAGCCAAGAGTTCCCATTTTGGTCTTACACAGCAAAGGAGGCAGTAACAGAATTTGAGTACAGAGACTCAACTAATTAATTTTTTGTTGGTTTTGGAAGCCAGAAGCAGAATCAGAAATTAATTCTTTATTAAATGAATGCCCTTCCTATCCAGTAAGTGTTTGATTCAATGGGCAAGAGGCTGTGGAAACAAAATCCCCCAAGAAAACAAACCCCCAAACACTTCTTTTAGCAGTACAATGAATACTGAAGTAGTTGTACAGCACAAGAGCATCAACAGAAGAGACATACACCCAAATGACTCCTTTAGACATGGTTTACACAAATCAGTGGCAAAGGACAACAGGAAAAGGCAACCTGAGTTCAAGTCCAATCAATTTGAATGACCAGGCCAGAATCCTGGCAGGATAGCAAAACGATTGTGCACAATTTGAGCTTTTTTTAACACTTCTTTCTGGAAACAGCTCCAAGACTACAGTTGCCCTGTCTTTCCTGCTCAAGCCTATACAGCAGCCAGGAGAGGCACTTTTCCTTTTTTTGTGAAATGTTGTTCCAAGCTTTTGGCTGGTGGGAACTCATTTCCCCTCGGCTTTGGAAAGCTAAATCTAGACAGTTTTGTTGATAGGCAGAAGGCAAGTATCATGACAGGAGGAGGAGGACACATCCTAAATGAGAAACATGCTTCCACCAGGTACACAGAAGAACATATATTGATGACTATTACACTAGAATTATACTGACAATATTTCACTCTTTTAGTAACTGCAAATGAGGAGTAAGATTAATTTTACAGCAGCAGATTTTCCCCATGACTTCAACAGAATTAATGTTTCAGTTGTGCTTAATCTAAATTTTTCTCCTCTAGACTGTAGGCAAACAGTTTCTAATCACTGTTTCTGTACCATCTGATGTTAAAGGTTCATCAATTTTGTTTCCCACCAATATGATTAAACTCTTATTCAGGCACGAAAACATTGTTAGTAAGGAAATCAATTTCTTTAAAAAGTCTTTCATGTACTACCAAATAGCTTCTTCAACCAAACCAGGAAAAATTCACTGATCTTGGAGTTATTTTCTAGCTATATGCTGAGTTGTGAGATTGTGATGTTTCTCCCCTCTAATTCTGCCTGCCCCAGACTAGCAACATATAGAACATAAATCTGAATTTCCCCCATAAAACTCTTGTTAAACAACTGTTAGAATCATAAAGTGTGATTTTAACTTATTTAATGAAGGACAGAATGAATTTCTACATTAT
Organism: Acanthisitta chloris; assembly: GCF_000695815.1. Taxonomy (NCBI): domain Eukaryota; kingdom Metazoa; phylum Chordata; class Aves; order Passeriformes; family Acanthisittidae; genus Acanthisitta; species Acanthisitta chloris. The sequence goes on from NW_008649873.1 coordinate 33,588, forward strand.
GAAATGTAATTCCACTTAATACCAAGAATAAAACACCCTATGCTATTATCAAAAAGTCATAAAACATCTGGGGTTAACAATAATCTGGCTGAAGAGTACTATATATCACTGAAATAAAATGCCTTATTGCACTTCATCATTTTCTATCTTTATGATGATACTGTACTTGCACATTACTTAGAGATATTAGATAAGCAAATTGTAACCCAACACCCTGCAAGGCTGGCACACCAACACCTGGAAGAGCAAAAAAACATTAAATGGGTGAGATGCTTTCCCTGCCAGGTCTGCCAGCAGCATGATTTCACAACAAAACACTGTCAGTGCTTTACCTTCGGCTGTACTTGTGAAATATAACCCCCCATAAGCACTTTATGCATTCCAACTTGGTCTAATAGGTGAAAGACATTTTCAGGTGAGGCAGAGTTCCTGACACTGCTCTCAGACAACCAGTAAATAACTCGCCAGCGGCACAACAAAGAGTGAACTCTGCCATTTTGAGTTAATTTCTTTGGTATAAAGGTACAATAAACATACTGGAAGACAAAATTGGTCTGTTACATTCACATCTATTTAACTGAGTGTAAATGCACATTTTAACAAGGCTGAAGCACCACGATAGGTATTGAGGCACTACTATGGCACAAGCTTTGTTGGAGAAAACCCTTTTACAAAAAAGGAAATTATTACAGGATTTCAATCCCAGCTATCAGCCCTGGTGCAATGCCACAACTTTTCAGACCTTGACAGATTTTGGGGGCATTCCCCAAGAAGCCAAGTCTGGTTCATGAAGAAGGCAGAAGGGATGTGCTCTCCACTCTCTTACCATGAGAAGTCTGCTGCCAGTGCCTGCTGCTTCCTTAGCAGTCACCCACCTCAGGGCACAGGTGTTTTGTGCCCCTGGTTTCTCACCAGGCCCTGATTTTAGGTAACTGCTCCAGCCAGCCAAGTCCTGACTGTGAAGGACAGTGGAACAACAAGTGTCCTTTCTGCACCCCTGAAGGAGCAAGAACAAGAGCTCCATGCTGTCCTGGGCGAGGACAGTCACCTCTGAGCCTCACACAAACAGTTGCAAAGGAAAAGGCATTTATCCATGAAATGACAATCCACCCTGGCCTGTTTAGCAACAATTTTTCTCCTCTGCAAAGCATTAATAATATATTTGTATCTGCTTTCAACACCCACACCTATATGATAACATACTTAATTCCTTAGAAAAATAAACTCAGCCTTCAGCAAGGATAACTTTGTAGCACACCAGCAGACACAGGGTTTTGACAGCTGACTGCTCAAACAACCAAAGGTTTGAACAAAAGATAAAATACTTGTGTGGGCCACCATTTCTGCCAAGAATTTCAATGAAAAGTGAGGAACAGCAAAGAAAGAGGATAAAATACCACAGCCTTGAAGCAAAAGAATTCTGCAGACAGCAGTGGCCTGGAAGGAAGGAAGGAAAAAGTAACAGAGTATGTCACCAGGCATAATTAACAGCTGGGTAAGAAACAGCCAGATTTCAGAGGAAATCCTCCTTCTGTAGAGGTTTAAGGGTGACAATAAAGCTTAAACTGTCACAAGCATTTGATTAGTATGTTACAGATGGAATTTAAAACTGGCAGGTTAATAATGAAGAACTCCCCAGTGTATCTGACTCCCATTAATGCCTCTCCTTCTTTCCCTGCATCAATCAGCCTACATTCATACTTTCCCACCACCTGACAAAATACATCTGCTGATAAACAAACAGCTTTTCCTAGAAACAAATTAAATATTTATGCCATTCTATTACAGATGTAAACACTTCCACATAATTTTCTAGCCGTAGATCATTATCTTCACTGCAAAACTTAATTGTGCACTCTTCCCTGAAAACTGCTAAAAGTATGTTTTAGAAACAATTCACAGAGGGTAATAAAACATACTTAAAGTCACATAAAACTTATAATCATCGTTCCAGCCATTTTAATACTGAAAAACAACTGTGTTCAGAAGTCAAACTGCCATCACTAACACTACATATGCCCTTCCAGTACCTAATTAGCTGATAATACTCTGGTGCCTGTAATGCACAATTCAAATGCCTTGCTTACCAATGTGTTTAGCATTCTGCAAATAAGTCTTTGTACCAATTAAATCCCTTGTTATTATGAAAATGCTTCCATACTGTTGTAATAACACAGGATAACACAGTCAATGCTACTCTAATCATAACGCTATTCTTTGAGTAATTGTGGGATTTATGAGTAATCATTGTTAAGGATACACTGCTATTCAGTGCAGAGTACACAAAATCTAATAACACCTTTCACATAAATTTGATTAATGTTACAGTATCCTTTAAGTGAGGCATGTATATAAAAATCTTCCTGCACTACCAAGAAGCAGTATTTTAAAGTGCAGTAATTTACTGTAGCAATTCCACAGTATTTAGAAGCACAGTAATTTTAAAGTGTATACAGACAACAAACATTTCTTTTTCTTCCCAGTATTTGAAAATATTGCTAAATATCAGATTTGAGCCAACAGAAGATTATTACTTCCATTTTCTCTAGAACGGGCAAATGAAGAGTAACTATTTGCTCACAGGAAACTTTTGGGGCAAACTCAGGAATGAACCCAGATTCCCTATCAAATAAACCAATAAGTCAAGAACCTGTGATATCTCCACAGAAATATTTAAGAGTACTGGCTTATAGTTCAGCCCACTTCTAAATTTTTCTGCTGAAATAATGTGCAGTAGGAGAATTACTTCATTCATCTTCAAAATAACTGAATACATTACTTACACAGTGACACATAAGCTCATCTCACTGCTTAAGGAAGTTATGTTACAGTTACCTGAACAAAAAACTATGGAGCAGCAAAGCAAGGAACTCCTACTATCAAAAAGATTAACATTAAGATTTAGAACTAGTAGGATCTCTAAGAAAATCACTAAGAGTTTTCAGTAAGTAACTCAACATGATCATTTGCAAAGGACAACTGATAGCATAGAGTAAAATGTTTGGAAATGTGGTAGTCAAGGTAGACCTTAGTGACAAAGATGGATATTATGTTTAGTAAAGCAATGCGAACTTGCATGTACTTGCATATCCATCTGCACATACCTGCTTGATTAATAGATTATTATTATAAGATCTTGAAACTATGTTTGGGGGGACCATAACAACGATCAAAGGGCACTTGAAGTTATGCCTAGGGAGGATTGTAACAATAATCAAAAGCAACTGGGATCCATGCTTGGGTGAAATCAATAGAATAATAGTAATGTAATGATTAACCTATGGTTATGTAAGAGAAGAGTGTAAAATATATCCATCTCTGATCCATGTCGGAGTCAGATTTGGGTCTGTACCCCGACTCCCAGAGCTCTTCAATAAAAGCACCCATATAATCATTCAGTGATTATGTGTTTTCTACTAAAGAATTAAATTAACAACAGCAACTATTAAAACTCTTCGATGTGGTATAGGAATGGAAACTTTTGTAAATTTTGTAGAATTATTTTGTTATTTTGTAGAATTATTTCATTAGCAACTTACACATATGGAGACATTTAAAATGATGTTCACACACAGGACTAGCCAAACCTGCAAAAGTCACTGTTGTGGAGGAGAAATACAGAGGCAGATTAGGTCACTTCTTCCAGGGTGAATTAGCCCCAACATTCCTTCACCTGTGGCTCACACAATGCTCCACCCACCCAAACCCTCCCAGCCTTCTATGCACTCTTGGGAGCAGCTGAGGCAAGGGTCAAGCAACTCACATGCATGCAACCTCCTCCTCCCCACCAGGCATGCAAAGAGTACCAGCAAAGCTGTTCAGTGTGAGACACAAGCCATGCTCCATGAGGGCAGGAAGAGTTAGCATTCACTGGAGTATATGGGGGAAAACAAAGGACCATGGACTGAAATCAGTTCATGAAGAACATCCCCATCTTGCAGATCAGCTGTCTGTCACCCATGGGGGACACAGCATGTCTCCAGAGCATTAATTCAGTGATACCTGCAAAGGCTACGTTTGCATTCTCATCATCTTGGGAAGGTCCAAGTTGCCTATATTGCTTTAAGAATATAATATCCATAACTGCTTGGATGTCTGTGATGTTTATTTAGAATTCAAAAGGAAAATGTGAAGATATCTGCTAAAGAGTAAAATATAATTTCGCCAAAAAATGGACACGGACAACTTAATTAGAAAAAAGTTATTTGCAAAAATTATTCTCTAATATATCAATATTTATATTTTACACAGAAAATATAATACATACATACAGAGAGAGGCAGTGGGATAAAAAAATCACAACAACCTGCTACAGATAAACAAATCTGTTTATTTTTCCTACAGAAGACATTGGTTACTCAGGCGAAACACTCTATTAGCAAATCCCGCCAAAAAGAGAAGGCTACATATTCCAGAGATTAATAATAGCTAAACTATTGCTTCTGGTCTTCTGCCCAGTCAATGCTTTTCTAAAGGAACAAAAATATTACTATGCCAACCATCACTCCAGAGCATTGAAGACCATCTCTTCCTTTTTTAAAAAAAGCAAATTGCCCACATGCTAAAAAATAAACATTTACTGATTTTATTATGTCTCAATCAGATGGACAAAGCTCACCCAAAAGGCATTTGTATCACCAAGTCAAGCCAGACAATTCCATATCAACATCACCATTCAGCAGCATACTAGAGAAATTTATTTCAGAAAGGAAAAGGAATCTTGGCACACAGATACAGCAATCGACCATTAAAATAGTAAGATAAGAACAGATGTGAAAAGCTTTTCAGAAAAACAGCTATCTTCAACAAGTCTTTAATGGAAAAAAGAATCAAATTCTTATTAGTGCACCCAAAACACATCACTAAATACACTGCACATGAAGTGACACTGTGCCTCAAGGGCAGCAGGTTACTGCTAAATAACAAGACTTCTACTCAGGGCAGGGGCCTCAAATTGCACATTAAGTATCAGATCACAGATCTAACTTCATTTCAACTGGGGTCTCAGCATGGGAAAACAAGAAAATCTTCATTTTCCTAGAATGTTGAAATTTCGGGGTTTTTTGAATGCTGAAGGTTTGTTTTCTGACTTTGATCAGAAGCTTTCCTGAAATTTTCTCACCTATACATGTGCCACACACTCTACAAATGATTTGTGTCAATCTACCAGTTCTTGCAGCATTCAGGCAGAATTACAGCATACTAAGTATTTTTTTCCCAAATATGTAAAATTGCTAAAAAGTGTCTACTTCAATGATACAAGTACTTGGCATACAAGGAAAGAATTTGTTTTAGCAAAGCAAATATCTGAAAACATCAGATTCCAACCCATTTCATTACATCCAGGTATCCAAGGAATCACATAAGGTTTTATTTCTTTCCTGTTGTTTTACTACATAGATTCTTTAATATGTGAGGAAAGCAAGTACAATTTTATTAAACGAGTGAAGGGAAAGGCAGACACCAAATTAGCACAATTAGAAGGCTCAGATGAATAATTTATGACAGCAAATCTAATCTTTTAGTGGTAAAATAAGTAAAGAACATTGTACATCTGAACTTTTTACTGATGCTTCATTAATCTACTTGCTTACATACATA
>NW_008649874.1:0-9646 GCF_000695815.1 Acanthisitta chloris
TCCAGACCTCTGTGCATATTTATTGTCCTCCTCTGGACTTGCTCCTTGTTGTGCCGTCTCTGGGAATGGGTGGAATACAATTCCATGGCAAATAAAATAGCAATATATTTCAGTTCAATCATGAAAAATATCTTGTGTTGCAAACAACAGCAACATAGATGATCAGAAAATATTTTTTTCTCTCATTATTTCCCATATTTCACAAGCATTTCCTATCGTTTCAAAAGTTTCCCAGAGAAAGCACACACTTTCAACACCAAGACTGAGCCCAAGGGAGCATTTTCAGATGAGTTTGATTGACCAATAGCTAGAAAGGGAGAGCATAAGCACCTATACAAGGTGTCCACAGAAAAGTGAAATAAACTTTGTGCCTTTTGAAAAACTAAGGGAAAAACAAGTCTGTTTTCAACAGTGAGAGCTGACTTCGAATTACTTTTGCAAGTGGCATGAAATAACTTAATTTGTTTTCTAGATGAAGCATCAGTACGATTTGGTAACTTTATTCACTTTGACTGGAGATTAAAATTTGTGCACTTGCCTTGTAATTGATGGGATAACAGGCAAAGGTACTTCTGTTGTAAACCTGTCTTTAATCCCTTTTCACACCTAGAGATTTTGGAACATGCAGTTCTAAAAGGGAGTAGAATACAAGGCAAATCCATTACTGATAGCTTGAGGTGTTGTCTGGCTTCTTGCAAAGGTTAAGGCACATATAACATGATCTTTGCAGGACTGCATTTAGACTTTCAAGGAGCAAAGTACCATTAAATGACTAAACAAGAGCAGCCTAGAAGTACAATACTAAATAACTGCCTAAAATGGGCACAGTTCCCATGTTGCTTGTGCCTAGGCAACCAAAGCAAATAATAGATGATACATACATACATGCAGTTACACTGTAATGTCTAATCATTCTTTCTGTGAAGAAATTCCTCTTAATATCCAACCTGGACCTTCCCTGACATAGCCTGAGACTATATCCTCCCATCTTGTCACTAGTTGCTTAGGAGAAGAGGCTGAACCTCCCTGGCTACAACCTCCTTTCAGCTAGTTGTAGAGAATGATACTCCTGAGCCTCCTCTTCTCCAAGCTAAACATCCCCAGCTTCCTCAACCACTCTTCATATGTTTTACCCTCTAGACCCTTCACCAGCTTCCTTGCCCTTCTCTGGACTCACTCCAGCACCTCAGTGTCCTTCCTGAATTAAGGGACCCAGCACTGGACTAAGTAATCAAGGTGCAGCCTTACCAGTGCCGAGTACAGGGGGACAATCACTTCCCTGGTCCTGCTGGGAAGAACACAATATTGCTGATCCAGGCCAGAGTGCCATTGGCCTTCTTGGCCACCTGGGCACACTGCTGGCTCGTGTTCAGCCATCTTTTGACCAGCACCCTCAGGTCCTTTTCCACTGGAAAAGGACATCATTCATATAGAATTAAGTTCAGGTTTTAACAGCTATTCTTCATTATTCATGGAGAGAGTGCGATTTTTAAAGTACTATTTATTTTCAGTCCCATATCCCAGCTTCCTTATTCCAAAAAGATGACTTCTGGTGGCTCAGGTTAATTAAGAGCCCCCTTTGTTTTATTTCTCTCCAGGTTTCCTTTGAGGATCTTAAAATAATTAATACCAAAGAAAATAATCATATTTTGAAATATGGCAAGTGCCCCTTCAGTGGGGATAATTAAATGAAAAGACTACATAAAGTAAGCTTGCCCAGGTGTTTCGCTGAATGAAATAAATTTGTCTAAACATTATCTTCTGTAGGAAGGATTAGGCTGCTTCACTATCTTTGTGCATCTAAATTCATCTCAGGGCTTATCAAATTTGCTGAGTGCATGTCTGCATTTAAAAGGGATTGTGTCATGTTAACAGAGGTTCTCACTGAATACACAAATGCTTGCAGGCATCCAACATGCTTTAGCCTTAGAAGCACAATCTGATAAAAAAAAAAACCAAAAAAATACAGCAGTTAATGAAGTTTCTAACTAGAGGGTTAGACAAAGAGTATTCAAATTCATTCATTCATGTTATAGTGGTCATATTTGATACTTCATTTCAAACTGAAACCAAAATAAAGCAGTTTTAGCACTAGGATAGTCACAGGCTCATTTTTTGCTTATTTGAGCAGTAGAAGAGAGTCAACAACCTCCTGCTATACTGGCTAGCTGTACCAGAGCAGTATGTAGTAGCCTCTTGAGGAGCACTGCTGTCCAGTCCAGGACAGACAGGAAAGAAATGAACCCTCCATTATAATCAGAGTTAAGGTACTCTATAAGGTGATATATTGTGGGATGCTCACCTAGAGTCTGGGATTCTGCTCCAGGTAAGGCAAATCAGGTACAAAACTGGGGTCCCAACAACCCTGTGTGAATACCCCAGTTCTGGCCAGCCTAGAGCATGTGCATGGTGTCTCTTGCCTATTTCAAAGCCTTTTATTTCATTAAGGTGGGAAAAAATATTCAAGAAGTATAAGCTCAGACCTTTATGTGCCATGGGAATGTATGTCAGCCAGCTGTAATACAGCACAACATGCTCTCAGTAGTAGTGACTTGTCAAAAAACAGTAAGCCTAGAAATCAGAATACAAAATCTAAGATGGTACTTTTGCAGTGATGGTCACATCAATCAAATAAAATGTCAGCATCTCATTAATCAAGTAGACTTACTGAGGTGGGAGATAATGTTAGGAGGTGTATTATACAGCTAACCCTTTTCCTAGACCTGTGCAGATTGTGTGATTCCAAGCTCTGGCATAATCATTGAGGCACTGTTACTGCTGGACACAGTGATGTACTTAAGTAGTTCTTAATAACATGCCATCCAGAGCTGATGCTTTATTTATCAGCATAGCATCACAGGTAGCAAACACATTTATATGTATTTCTCAGCATAATTTGGTCTCCATTCTACCATGTGTAGATGAGTCATCGGGTAGTGGTACAGTTAAGAAGCATTGATCACAGCTGTATCTCAACTCAAGTCCATGTCAAGGCTTTCATATAATAGGCACTTATGACCAACATCAGTCTTCCTTGTTGACAGTTTGAATACTGATCTGTCCTCCAGTGCAATTGTGCAACAGTGGCATTTGAATGAAACTCACTATTTCTGCTAAAAGAAGGAAAATGATATATGGGTTTATTTTTAAGCATACCCCTGTGTGAATTAGGTGAGCAGAAATATTATATATGTACAGGCTATGGGCAAACATTCATCCACAACTGCCGTGCACATCTCTTGTTGTTGTCCAAAACTACAGGCCTCTGTGGATTGCATGTATAGATAGTCCCCATTAGTACACTTGGCCCTGATTCCATAATATGAAACCCTATTTTAATTTATATGAAACAAATGTAATAATTTGAAAGATGCCAGCCCTGTGTGCAACTTTCAAAATCATTATTCTAATAAGTAATTTCGTTCACATAACAAGCTAACTTTCAATACATGATGTTTAGTCAGCAAGAGTGATGTGCACTGATGTTCTTGTTCACAGATTTATCTAGCTTACTTGATAGAAACATAAAAATGGTATATGTTGGTGAAATATTTAATTTTTAACACTTTAATCATTGCAATTAGTTATAAATCTCTCAGATTGTCACCTTATGTAGGCATTTACAATTAGAGTGCAGAATAAGTCTGTGCCTAGGGACTCTGGGTATCCCAAAGAAATACAAGAGTATTGTCAAAAGACCAGCCAGGCTCACTAGGAACAGTTTAGCTCTGTTTGAAGCTTTGTTTCATGCAAGTCAAGGTCACCCAGTCACTACTCCCTCTTTTGAATCCTGGATGCAAATTGCTTGACAGGAAATGAAATGACATTTCTTCTGCCCATTAAAAGATTACTGAGCCAAAAGACTAAGGCTTGTCTTATTGCCTGGTAAATCAGCTGCAACCTTAATTCCTTGTTGGATATGATTCTATCTTTTGGGAACATTTGGTAATGTCTAAGCTAAGAAGCCTTCCATTTCTACAGAGCAGCTAGGCCAGTGACCATTTATCTGATTTCAGAAGCATAATGCAATACTATGAAGTTGTGATTTTATAAAACATGGCCCTAATCTTCCACTGCAGATCACCTTGGTTAGTCACTGCAACCAGGACAGACCAAATGTCTACACAAATGTCATATCCAATTTAACTTTGAAAGGTGAGGCCAGTCTCACCCTAACCAAAGAACTTTCTGCTTGTGTTATAGGTGTTGAGATCAGCCCCATTCTGTAGATGCACCATCTGAAAGATGCTGAGCAGATACCCTTCAGTGGAACCCAAATCTGTGATATACAAAAGTGGCTCTTAAGGACCAAAGTCCATATAAAGCAAGACTACAAGACACTTTTAAGTATCACATCCAACTTCCTTAAGAGCCATCTGGAAACCTCCTTATTTTCTTCAGCACTGTAGTATCATGCCCCACATCCTGGCAACTAAAGGATATAATATTGCAAGGTGCCAGTTACCTTGAATTTTTATTTGGCCTGGAGTTTAAAGGACTCAGTATCTCATATTGCTGTCAAAGTCAAATTGAAATAGTCCTCTTTCCATTCACTTTTGGCTCTGCACTGTACTCTGCTGAGTGGGTTTGCAAGCAAATAAAAATAATAGATTTTCTCACCACTCCTGGGCTCTGAAACATGTCTCTCATAAATAAATAAGGGGGTTTTGGTCACTGAATCTTGTATTTTGCTCTCAAAGAAATTTGGCGTAATATCCAATGAAAAGAATAATTGAATAGCACTTGGTGTAACTATTGACTATAACTCAGATACCACACCACTGCACACTAGTAGAAATACCAGGGGCCTAATGTTCTGTAAATTAGTTGAAGTGTAAATTCCATATTCACCATTCATCCTGATGAATCTGAGGAAAAAACCCCAAGAGGCTAAGTCCTTTTTAATACTGAGTACTGAATTTATATTGTTCTTTTAGTTACATCTCTGCCTCACAGGATTCAGTTTTATATTGATCAGCTTCCCACAGCATCAAATATTATTAATCATTTGATGTTTATATAGTTGTTATTGTATCATAATCGCCATACACACTTATGCTGCTGTAAGCCAAAGCAACACTACTCAAGCTGTCTCAGAGTAAAACCAGTGTGAGTGGAAGCATTCAGAGAATCATCCTTCAGACATAAAGATATCACTTTGTCTGCCACAAAAATGTTGCCAACTTTAGGGTGAATGTGGCTACTGTTCAACAGGGCACAGCAACATTATCCAGCAATGTGGAACAGGAAACGAATAAAAAAAGACCACATCTAATTGATATTTAGATATGGTAGGATGTAATTACTCATGCTGGAATTCATTCAAAGCATCAGGACTCTGAATGCTCCCTCATTAAAAAAAAAGAAAAAAGTACAATCAGTTCTTTTCTGTCCACCAACAGACAAGACTTATGTTTGGCAGCTGATTGTTAAAAAATTGGTTCAATACATATTTCTGGTTTTCTTGTCATTGTTACGTTTGTTAAGCTGTATTGCCTCAAATTTATGTCTGAACAATGAAAGTGGTAGCTCAAGTAAATCATACTTAGAAGTTTAGCAGCCCTTTACAAGTTCAAAGTTCATCGTAAATGTTTCCTGCTTGTGTTCATATTCACAGCACTCCTGAGGGAAAATTTAGCAGCAGAACCACTTTACAAATGGTGAGGTGACAGAACGTTTTTAGGCAACTCACATTTAGAGCTCAGAGCAAAGCTGGAATACACATGGTATTGTTTGGTCCACATTTCAATTCCTGACAGTATGTCTAATGCAAATGTGTCCTCATGTGGTCTGTGCAGGTCTGGCCAGGAAATTAATATGTGAGAAGAAGGAAATCAGACAATAGTCTATTTCTAAAGAGCTCTGCCATTCATCTGAAAACCACCAGTAGACATCATCTTTCCTTACTGTATAGGTATGATTGTGTCAAGGGATCACACCTCTAATTTGAACAGAGCCCTAGAAGCTTAAAAAGTGAGAGTTCCTAAGCATAAATTCTTAATGGCAACAGAGCAAACAGGTTGATGTTGAATTAAAATCATGTTAGCCAACAAACAAAAGAAGTGAAAATGATCATTAGTATCAATGAAAACATCTCAAATCCACCTCTGACTCAAGTGTGTGTGGGTGACAAGTGGAGGAAATTAACATATCCAGAAAATATTAACATTTGAAGAAAGGAAAAATTCTTTGTCATCGTCTCTCTTTAAATATCCCCTTACATAGGTGATCTCAAGTTATTCAGCTCTCTCTGCCATTTATACACTGTGCTCCATTTGAACTCAACCCCTCGATGGACACTAACTTTGATGGATACTTTTGTCTGCACTGATTGAATTTTAAAACACGTGACAAAGAGTTAACAAAGCAATTCTAGAAAACTCAAGCAGATAAACTTCTTTAAAATATTTTTTATGCTAGTATCTGTATTTATTTATTTGTGTGTGCATGTGTTTAGCTTTTGAGATCCTAGGGTAGGTAAATTTCACTATTTATAAATACAAAATGGTGACTTTGTACATACAGACTCACCTGGGAACACGTGTTCATGAAAACAGAGCCTGAGGTAGCCTGACATTCTAGCACAGTCCCAGTCCAAAAATCCTGAAAATCAGACTTCCAAGACACAAGATTCTCCATTTTCTAATTTAGACATCATCTCTACAAGCATTACTAATGCAATCCTTTACATTACCTTAGGTGATTCTGACACTTGACATTTTTTTAAACCAATTTCTTAGGCTGTACATCTTCTGAGAATCTTCCATCTCCTTGTTATAAAATGACAATTACAAGTTATACGTGAATCTCAAGTGTGGAGATAGGACAATTCATGATTTCTCATTTTGTGACATGATTCTTCTTAGCTGGTTTAAATCCAGCACTGACAAAGGTGGAAGTTACCAAAGTTTGACCCCCAAAGCTGGTAATTCAATGTAAATAAAAGAGATATCTTTCTGCACCTGATTTTCAGGCATTGGAGACTTGAAACTCAGAGGTCCTTGATTGCAATGTGCTGTATAAGGGATGTTGTACCACACATATAGAGCTTTGATGCTGAACAGAGGAGTATAGAGCTGCTGTAAGCACTGCTCTGGCTCAAAACATGGTAGAAATAAGCTCAACAAAAATATGTCAGACAATTGAAAACAAACCACTGACTGTACAAATTTAACTGAGTATACTTAATGAAGATGAGACTAATAAAAGCCCAGCTGCTTAGCACTTTAGACTTTGAGCACACACTGCTTATGTGTAAGATGATTTTGGCTCCAAATTGAATGTTGCTGGCTGGAGATTAATAGGTAGACTGAACATATGCTCTCTGTCTTGTTTTAGTTGAAAAGAATACTCAGACTTAAAAAGAAATGAGATCTGAAAACCAGCCTCAATAATGCAAACAGATAGTAAGACAGCCTCTTCGTCACTGTGGTGGTTATTATTAATGTCAAAATATTTCATTTTTACTGATTTCAGTGACAAGTGAATGGAAGTTCAGTCCTGCATTACTTGGCCTCTCCTGTGCCTTAAACAGGACAAGCAGATGATACCATAACAGGCCTTCCCCTTCTAAATGTATTTTTTGGACATACTTTCACTAAGGGTCTTAGCAATTTTTATAAGGCAGAACAGAATGAAACAGCATAAATACAATTTAATTCAAATTGTCAGATTATATCTCTATCCCCTTTTTAGAATTAAGCCCAGTCACAGCAGTTTTCATTTCTAACAATAATTTCTAACCAGTAATTTTATTTTGCCACACTGAAAACCAGTAGCAAACATGTCACTGATGTTTGGCAGCAAAATCTTTCAAAAGGTATCAATCTGTGTAAAAAATTGTGTTATATTCTCATACAGATATTCTCATACATATTTGCTCTTCTGTGGAGACATGCAACTCTGTTTTAAGACCCTGTATTGGTGACTACAGAGGTTGGCAAAAATGCAACAGTAAATGTTGTCCAAATGTTGCTCTGCAGTTATTTTAAGGGCCTGTTAATGTGGATTGCAGAGGTAATGTGGATTGCAGGACCCTGTTTCAAGACAAATCATTGTTAGAAGATGCTTGACTTTATTTTTACAGGGCTGGTATTTCCATGCTTTATACTGTGTTTATGGGCTAAAATAAACCACATGGCTGATGAAGTATGTTGGCCACTTGCTTTGAGAAATTTGGAGTCCTGTTGCCCTGACACCTTAAAATAAGGTGGCCCTGCATGTGCAAATCAATATGCATATTTACAAGGAAGAAAGTGACAAAACAGCCACGCTCTTTTCTGTAGAACATACATCCTTCATTTCACTTCCTTTTAAACGGCACTCAGAGAAGCAGACGGGCTGCAGATCACCTCCCTGCTCAGCCAGATCAAGGGTGGCATTCCAGGCACAATTCATACTGACCTTTACAGTCAGCAATCAATATGAAACACCAGTAATATCTGACTCACCATTAGAGGTGTTTTGTTACACTGCTGAAAGAAGATGAGGTTGACGGGAATCTGTGCCGTTTCAGAGGCTCCAAGGATACCTGGTCCTTGTACCCCTCCTTACCCCTCTGAGTCATCCAGCACCAACATCCTTGCACAAACTAAAACTCTTGGTGCATAACATCAACCTGTTGAGAAAACTGAGTTGTTCCTCAGAAAAAAACCAAAAGATAAGAGAGACATTGCCCAAAGCCTTATTTGCAAGGAATTTTCTTAGTGAAACTTAGATAAGACAAATAACTGTAAGAAGGAGATGTTTCCTGTCATAAAAAAATACCCAAGTGGCTCCCTGCCAGCCCAGTCTGTGAGAAGGAAAGAAGGACATCAATCTCTATCAGGTAGAGATTGTTCTGCCTACACAAAAATTATCCTACTACTTTCTATCCAGTCCAAAACCAGTGTTATGGCCTAGGTACTGACCAACAGGCCAACACTACTGTTTCTTCGTATGCTTATGGATATTATTTTTGTGAGAGTTACTGTCATTGCTGCAAAGACAATGTGGCTAATCACAGAAGTAAAATAAGCAGCATATAGCCAAAGCCAAGCAAGACTGATTTTAAAGCAGCGCCAAACAAGGGAAGTTGCAAAAATTACAATTGTGAAAGTTTGGGTTATATTTCTGTTTCATAATAAGAATAAAAATAGTGGTCTGGAAAAGAAAATTTCCTATTTTCAGTGCTAAGAACACATACATGGAATAACACCATATTCATAGCTATTTTTCTTCTACAGCTATTATCTGTAAGCTGACATGGAAGTCAATACACAATACAGTCTAGTGCAGTGAATGGAGTTATTATGAGACTGTAAGAATTTGTAACTCCTTTGCAATCCTAGCATTTGGTATTGGCCATTGTGGATTTGCAACAAGAGGAGATGACCCAGCAATCTACACAGCCTAAACAGAGTGTCACAATGTCTCACTGGGACTCAGTGAGTTGTTCACAGTTCGTGGTCACAACAGAGCTAAAATGAAGTGTAAACACCTTAATGCCTTCCCTGCCTGTCTCATTCCTGAACATTAGCTCTCCATCTGTAGAATATTGTCTGAGCTGCTACAGATATGTCTATTCAAATGTGTCTTAGTTTTTAGCTGACTGTAGGTTTTTGACATGTCCAATCACACATCCAATAATGATGTATTTTTGGCATTC
>NW_008649874.1:9658-23223 GCF_000695815.1 Acanthisitta chloris
TACTTGCCCCCAGCAGAACGGCTGCAGTTATTAGCTTGTGCTTCACTGTGTCATTTGTGTTATCCTAGTTCCATGTGAAGTATGACTTCCTGCTGTTTCATTGCTGATGGCAACTAGCTGCCTTTCCCCCCTGAGGTTTTGTTTCCCCTCCGAAATGTACTAGATTTTTTGCTGGCCAGAAGCATAACTATTCTTCATTGTCAGTACCTTCCTCAGCTTTATTAGGTTTTGTTCACATCCAGCAATATAGGTACTAGAGTTACTTAGCCACAATTAAACTTCTAGAGTATAATTAAGAGGTATTTTCAAAGTACCAAGTCCAAACACCATATAATATACTATCTGGCATGGACAAAAAATACAACCTAGAAAAATGCCCTGGGACTTAAGATTATGATATTTTTGTGGTTGTTGTTGATCATCTTAGATTGAAGTCTTTAATTCCAAAATACTATTCCATATTAACATATGCACAGTAATGATGCAAACTGCCTTGGTGGAGTTTTTAAATTTGGTTTTGTGAAGAAGAATAAGTGTTTAATTTAATCTGCTTGGAATCAGCCAGAACTAAAGCCCACTGAAATTCACTCCTGTCTGTGTTATTTCTATTTGTCAGAATAAAATCACAATTTTGTAGAATTGTTTATTTAATCTCCATTAAATACTGGTTACCAAAAAAGTCTTCTGTACATTTCTGGGTATCACAGATAGCTGTCCTGGAGTTGCTGATGAAACTGGTGGGGGACTGTAAACCTCTAACAAGGAATGAAGAAAACAAAAATCCAACCAAACAGTGAAAAAAAACCCAACAAAAACCAAACAGCTGAAGTCAGGATAGAAGGCAGTCAACGCATGGAGGCATCAGAAGAGTGTCTTATACAACTCCATGTTCTGGCCTGCTTCATTATTCCCTTTACTGTTTTCTGTACACTGTATTTTCAAACTGTACAATTAGAAAATGCTCTGGCATTGTTTGTTTCAGTATCCTAGTATTCCCTGGTTTGTTTAAATGACAAAGAGTGCCCAGACCTCTTGGTGTTCAGCTTTGAATCCCTCCTGACCAGGCAGCCTTCCCCTCTCTCTATACTCTATTTGGGAAAGTGACACCTTTAATCCTTCAAATCACAAATGGGTCAGACAAGGTGAATTTGGGATGTGGCAAACCAAGTCTACAGCTGTACAGCAAAACCCAATGTGAAACCAGCACGAAGATCATGCTAAGTATGTAGTTCTGCATTAAGAAGTGCCATGGACTATTACTGGGGAAATGGTAAATTCCATGTTGGCAAACTGTTCACATGGTCTGTCTGGCTCTTGGCCCTGTGAGCCACCATTCTTCCAGGCCACATAGAGTTTGAACTTCTTGAGCACTGTTCCCAGCAGGCAGTCTGTGCCCAAACATGTTGTTTTGTAAGCTAAGACTGTTTACATGGGTAGGGTACATCATGCCTGTTTGTCTCTTTACTAGCAAAGAGACCTTGATACTTTTAATATCCTAATCTAGGTGTAGCTTTACAACACTAGCATCCCCCAGTACACCACAGGGGTATCTGCCCTATGACCAAGCAGACTCATTTTTATCTAGTATGTCACTATATTAGGATCTGGAAACAGGAAAATCCCAATTGTGATCCATATCTGACCCAAGAAGCCTTTTAGTTCAGTAGAACAGCAGCCAGCAGTTTAATTTTATGTCATATGCTATTATATTTGCATTTATTGGGTTAGATGTTTAAAGTACCAACTCCACATTATGTTATCAAGGAAGAATTGCTGAGCATGCAGCTGCCAAAGTTTTTTTACACAATATTGACATTAAAAAGTTAATGATGAGAAGTGTGAGAGAAAGTGCTTTAAACAGATTAATAGAGAACTGTTTAATTTTTATTAAGTGTACCGTCCATATGGATACTTGTTCATTTGCTACCATGGCATTCTCTTCTCATACTTTTTTTTTTTAGCAAGATGTTCTACTTTTGTCTGGTCTGTCTATTTCAGACCAGATAGTAGGAATAAAGTTCAAAGTATGTTTTCTTCATGGCTATGACAACTTTGAGAGGGACTCTATGGCTTGACATGATTTGTGAAAAAGAAGGCATTCACAAGAAAGCTTGTGGAAAATGAGAGACCTGTGATTTACTAGCTATTAACTTGATAATAGAGACAGGAGGAAAGTACTATTGGACTGTCTATCACAGCTTTTCTAATTTCCAATCTATTCTCACAGTAACACATGTTCCACTTATGCTTTGCTCCTAAAATCAGGCTTACAGTCTGCAGCCTAACATATAAGCAACACAGAAATAGTTGCAAGCGTTACAAAACAACAGAAATTACTACTCACAACATTAATCAATTGTCCCACATTTTATTGGGGGAAAGTCATCAGTAGTGACAATAATCATTAAAAAAAGAAAACAAATCTGTCTCTCCATCAGGTTCAATATTGCTAAAAAGAACAGAAATGAAATAACAAAACCAAACATTGTGACAACTGTTTATAGCCAAGATAGCTGGGTAAAACAAGCAATTTGAATACATTCTGGAGGCAACAAATGTCCCTCTAAATTGCCTACATCTGAGGGTTCACATGTATATGCAATTCACACAGAAATCAATGTAAATCTCTAATTATACTTTCTATTTCTCAGCAACTTGGAGAACCTCAGCATGGGTCTCACAGAAAACAAAGACAGGCTGATACTTTTACCTAGAAGGCTGTAATTTAACATAGACTATAAAGAAAATGGGTATATTTTAAAATTTCTTATTTGTTCCAACAACATCTGAATAGAAAGCATTGTAGATCTCAGATTGAGTTCAGTCCTGCTAAGTGTTAAGAAAGAAATCCTGTTGTCACCTCAGATACAGCATAAAACAACCACCATTAACAGGAAACCTCACATCAACAACACATACCTTACTTGTTCCAGGATAAGGGCCATATAGCTCCTCTGAAGCAAACACAGCAAAAATCGACTTCATTTTCAGCACATGTGACAAGTACACACTGTAGAACAAAATTCACACTCCTTATTTGTAAGTGGGTGGTTTGGCCCCACTTAAACCCAGAGCAAGCCTCAGATTTTCAAGAATTTCCCTGTAATGGTACTGAGGGAATAGTTTTTGGTAAGTGCTTTTGAAGAAGCTCCTCTGGTTGAAGCCTGCAGAAGCTAATTGCAAGCCATATTGAATTCAGAGAATCAGATGGTAAAAATGGGGATAGGTTCAACAATTTGAAAGCTACGATGGTAAGTTTTCCCCTTTCATTAAAAGTTTCTGTTTATAATGCTGCAAGGGTTGGAAAAATCTGCTTTTATCTTGGAAAATTATTTCAGCTGTCAACGTAACGAAAAACTTTGCAGCTTACCTTTACTGTGAATTTTTGGTGTCTTAAATGTCTTCCTGTGGGAAGATTCTTTTGGAGTCTTTTTTGTAGCTAGAATAAAGCCAACCAAAATCTTATTGTATATTGATATAGAACTTGAAACTAGTCCTAGGTAAAGCCTCTACTTAATTACACAGGTGGTATACCTATAGCCTTTAAAGTCAGGGCATCAGCCTGCAAGGATTACTCCTGTTTCTAACAGATACTTTGTTGATTAAACACAGGGTTTAGGGCTGGGTATTAAATAAAGCAAGAACTAGAAACTCCCTGTCATAGCTCTGTTGCAAGCAGCCTTCAATACATTAAAGTTCCAGCCAGAAAAAGAATCATTTTGGTGCATGTTACTGATGGTGAGAGGGATGGGTAATAGGAAGGAGGCTGAGAACTGCACCTAACTTGTAAGTAAAGCAATTCTCTGCTGTCTAGGAGGCCAGCAGAAATTGAGATGGTAATGCTGAACATCAGCAGTCTTTGTGATATGGCTACATCTCCTTATCTGTGCAGGGAAGAGCTCTTGTATCCCAGTACATAATAGAATGCAATTGGCAAGCCACTGCAGTCCACAACACGCACCTTGTCCTTACCAATGCTCTTTGGTCATGACACAATGGAAAGGAGATGCAAACATGAAAGTGAGATTACAAAATGGGTTTCCCAGTGTTCACTGCAAAAGAACAGATTTATATTGCTTCCCACTAGTGTTTGAACTTACTGTCCCTGCAGCTTTGATAAGGCCTTGACATGGTTACACACGACAGTCTCACTGGGAGGCAAGGGAAACATGCTGGGGGAGTTGGAGCTGCTGTGGGATGAGAGCAGAAACTGTTAGAAACACCCTGAGTTCTTTCCAGTGGGAGGATGTTTTTCAGAGGGTTCATCAGCATCATAGCCCATAGGCCTGCACCTTAACCTAACCCACATAAGCAGCTGTCTTAGCCTGAGGGCACTCAGGTATCTTGAAAGATGTGCAAGAAAATTATACACGAGTGAATTGGTGAGACAGTGGGATTTTGTGTGTCTTGTTGAATTTAAAACAAATCAATGAAGAATGTTTTTGTTTGTGTTGTGTGATTTGGCTGAGGTAGTTTATGGCTACCAGCAGCTCCTGACACTGCAGAAAGTCCCTGTAATTCTATAGCAGTGTCCAAGTGACAGCAGGTGACAGAAAGCAGAATGTATTTCAGAGCCTGGTTATGCTTTACTTAGAACTGCTGATTGTATCAGCCCCCAGCACAGCACAGATCTGGAAAAGCATGGCTATGCCTTAAGGACATGTTGGCCCATGTTTCCTTCAATCTCACCCACACATTCCGGAGAATCTAGTTACTGCTTCCCCTCTTAATACCAAAATTAGGATGAGACCTGACTAACCTGCTCCTGGTGGATATTCCCTTTTGTTTCAATGCTTCAAAATAAGTCCAGCAGCTGTGACTGCAAAGAAGAGAAGGAGGCAGGCAGTGCCTTTCATGTTTAAGGGACACTGTACATTTGTTTATCTGAAGCAGCTGATATTTCTGAACTTAAAAATAAAACATGATGCCATGAAAAATGTGCACGTCCCACATTCCTTCATAGCTTTTCCATCACTCTATGAATACAGGAAGCACTCTCAGACCATTTACACCTTTGTGGCTCAATAATGAATGTTTTTTGTGAAGGAAAAACAAAAGAAAAACCTGGAAGAGTTAAGCCTAGAAGCTAGTCATTACTTTTCTTGTCAGTGGCTGTATCTCAGTGAACTTTATAAGTAATTCATGATATTCCTTTTTGTTTGTCTTGCTCCACAGCATAGTAGGAACTATCTATTGAGACTGTGATTCCTTGTTGGGCTTCACAAAGAGTCAATGATTGACCAAGAAGGGACAAAGGAGTTTTGTGAATCTGTCAAACTGAGGGGCTATTACATTTTTAGCTAAATTTGAGAGGATGAAAACGTCATCTAGAAACAAAAAGAGCATACTCAATCCATATGTCAAAGCCTAATAAATCCTGTCTTTGATTTTGGAATTGTGAATGGATCAATTAAATGGATGTTACATTCCTGAATGAACCCTTGTAGTTTTTATCCATTTGTGGCACGAAAGCACTTTCCTAAGTGGGAACCAGGGGTTCAGGAAACAAAGGGCTCTTGAGCCCACTTTCATTTCTTTTTCCCAAAGAGCTCAAGTCTGAAATGGTCTTCAGATTAAACCAGAAATTAGGACTCCACACTTAAGCAAAATAATAAATGAAGCCTCTCCACAACAATTGCACTTCTGGCTAAAGTGAAAAAATATGCAGACAAAAGCTTTCCATTTGGAGCATTTCATGAGAGTATTTCTGAGAGGTGAGAGCACTTCAAAAATTGAGGACCATTTGTTTCCTCCCTTTCACAAACAACAATTCTCCCATTGAAAGTGGAAAAGTGGCAAGGGACATCATTTTCCTTCCCACACTGGGGAAGATGATAGCCTCAGAGCCAGGAAGGCAGGTGAAGCCAAACACTGACAAAGCACCTGCAGCACCAATTTAGCTTTACAGAATTACACCATAAACTGAGCAGTCACAAAGACCAGAGGACATGAGCGTGCCAGGACCCACATGACTTCCACTTCACATGGTCAAGATGGAAGATGAGGCTTCAATATTGCTCAAGGTTGATATATGTTTAATGCAAAGAGCTGGAAAAAAAAAAAAAGCAGAGGGCATTACATTGAGGCTCTGCTGAGACACCCAGTGCCATGAGCCACTGAACTGGGTGCTCTGTCCCAGTGGCCACCCTGTCTCAGTGGGTGTAGGCAGAAAGTCAGGGAGCTGCACTTTTCTGAAACCAACCAGGAGTGCTATAATCCCCAAAGAAATGTGTCATTAAGGACAGCAATGATGCTCCTGGCACCATTGCAGTTTCTTTCTGCTCTCCACAAATGATAGCACATATCAAAGGCAGAGATTTCAGTTCCTGCCAGTTTTTTTATCTTCTGCCTTCCACACTCCTCCCCCAGGCTGGCAAAACACTAGCTCATTTCAAAGGTAAAGTTGATACAGCACATGGATATTCGATCACTGCAGTGATAAACAGACAAAGTTAACTTGAATTTTGCATGTCTGTCTGCTCACCTATATGATATCATTAGCAACACTTGGGCTCTGGACCTCTAAAAGGTTACCAAGATAAAAAATGTTTCAGCACTTCCCATAAGAGATATATTGATCAGGGCATTGGATAAGAAAGATTAGTCATACATTACATTTACATAGGGTTCTTCCTAAGTGTCCTGGGACCAGAAAAGGCAGGTTCATCTTTGCCCCTCTATTTTTCAGGTGTAGGAAGAGTACAACATAGAGAGAGCAAATGATTTTTTTGAGGTAAGTCTTGAGTCACCTGTGGAGAAGGACACAGATCACTGGCACTAGGACTTGCTTATACCATCCTCTGCCACCAACACACAGTGTCTCAGCAGCCAAGCCAGTTTCAGAAACCAGCTCCAAATCCGGTTCATCAAAGTCACACTGACTAATGAAAGGTGCCTTTGTGTCTCATGAATAAGCTTGTTCATTCATGCTCCCTTCATGACGATGTCCTGCATCTGCAGGGCACAGTGCAGAGCAATTGTCAGGTTTCACACATTCCCCTGGCACTCAGTTATTTGACTCCTGCATCATGCAGAACTCCATTTACAAAGGAGCTTTGCAAGGCATCTCCAGATCAAAATCACATGAATCAAATCTGTGAGTGAAATAGCTAATAAGTATAGTCTTAATGAAATAGGGACTACTGGCTTCTGCCTTGATTCCAGAGAAACAAAGAATGAGCATACGCACAGTCTATCTACCTGACCACAACTTGCCTATTGCCTTTGAACCTACTAGACACCACCAGAGAAATGAAGCCAGATGAGATATCAGGTCATTGCAAGTGCTGCAAAAATTGACGGTCATGTAAGAGAGATCTCAGAAGTACTCCCATTGTAGGAAACACCTTTTATGGAACACTGAAGAATCCACATAGACATGGTCCCATTGCAAAATATCTAATCTAAAGGATTTACTGATTTATATGACACAGCAATTACTGTTGAAAAAAAAAAAGAAAAGAGAAAGTTCCTGACAGTGTCACAAAAGTTTTAAAGGAAGGAATATTAGGAGTGCCTAGATTTCCAAACCCAGCATCCTTCTAAGAAATAAATCCCAAATTAGTCAGTGCCATAAATAATACTCTAAGAGCTTCTGCTTCTGAGACTGTGGGCTCAATTATTTTTGTCATGAGAGTTAGAAGAGATTAAGCAGATAGGGGCAGAGCATGCTGATTAAGGAAAAAGTGGTTTGCTCAGCAGATGTCTTGTCAAAACCACATCCTTTAATCTGAAGCACAAACACTAAGATCTGCATTGCAATGATCTGTTTTAACCATTAGAGCATAGAGTATTCTGGGGCACAGCAGCAGGGAATATGAAGGAAGCACAGTCATTAGGGTGCAGAGGAACTCTGAGGTAAATGCCTTTCCGTGAAAGGATAAACACGGTTGTCTAGATAGTTTCCCATCAGGAGGAACTCAGGACCTGGGCACAGCCTTCCACAGTGGTTAACACTTGAGCAGGGTGTGTACTCACTCCAGGGGTGGGCTCATCTCTCTGCTAGACCTTCTGTGGGAAAAGGTTGCTCTGTGCAGAGCCCATGAGCCAAGCAGTAGGCCACGAGCAGGATCAGTTGTGTGACTCCCACAGAAACCACTCCAACGTCTGGAGGCAGAATAAATTCATCCTTCTCAAAGAGTGTTGACAAGTGTGGAAGATTAACTTGGGTGTTGAGCTCAACTCCACAGCTGAGTCTTGGTGGTCTGAAGAAATCTGTACCCTGAGAGACTGAAGATGAAGCTAAGAAAGAGGAAATCTTAAGTTCTGTCAAGGGGGTCACTCATGTGACATATAAGTCTGTTTACATGAGAAAGTTTTCACCTTTCATTCTTGTCATCTGTCAGCTGTACTAAAGTGCTTTAAAATGTTTGTTCACATGAAATTAAAAATAGCAATTTTTTTGTGTCCAAATGCTGGATAGATTCAACATGCTCTTCCACAGTTCAACAGTTCAGCGGAGACTTTGTGCAAACAGAACCTGTGCAGTCAGGAACCAGAAACTACAGACAGTCTTTTGCAATGTTAGTTTACAGTTCAAGCATGGTGTTGAAAGCATAGCAGTAAGAAAAGTGACTTTTCCAGCAAGAGACCTCTGATAAAAAGCCCATTGACAAACAACTCTAAGGCTTGGAGTTAGCCCAAGCGGAGGTGGAACTTATATCTCTCTGCAAACTCTTAGCCTAAGAAATGTCTTTGTTTCTTCCCTCTAATGTAATTAAATTATGTTTATGATTTGCAGAATTTGCTTGAAGGCTTGATTTTATGATGGGACACTAACTCATCCAAGCATATGTTGTTTAACAATATAAAACAGAGTGGGAATTGTATCTGCAGTATGAGCCCTCACAGCTTTTTCATTTGTCATTTATGAAAATGTAGACACAGGGCAAAGATTATGTTCTCTACAGTATTTTCTCCATCATATCTAACATTACAGAAACCTAATTCACCTGAGACTTTACAAAATAACCCCATTTATGATGGTTGCCTTTTTTAAAAATCTATTCAGTTTTCTGAACATTATCTTGGTGGAAATCTTACTAGGGAGTGTGATTAAATATTAGGAGCGTATTACACGTAAATGTATTTTTCCAGCTAAATGTACCCAAGGGTGCAAGAATGTGAGTGTGCATATATGAGCAAGCAAACACATGCACAAAGTCATTGTCTTGAATGCAGGCATGAAATTAAGATTAAATAAACAAATTATGTCTATGGACATGAAATCCCCAACCTGATGGGGTCTGACATGTGGGGTTTGTCACACTGAGTACAGAGGTCTCCTGAGGAAAGGCTTGAGGGACTTTGCTGAAGGATGCACACAAGGTGTGTATGAAAACACATCCCTCCTGCCACCCCATGTCCATGGAGCACCTGCAGGCACATGCAGAACACCTGCTGGGGAAAGGCAGAAATGTATGAAAAGTCGTGGGGACTCAGGGAGAAGGCATGAAGAAGTGCAAGATGCATCAGAACACATGCCTCATGGGTGCTGTCTGCACCTGAAACTGAATGGACACTGAAATTTTGGCACTCTTGCCCTGTCCTTCAGTCCCTGCATTTCCACTGGGGAACGTGACTGACAAGTTCACCAGATGAGCAGCTTGAAGGTTCATTGAACAAATGCAAAGCTAAGGGCTATTTTCCAGTTGTCCAACAGGACTGTCACATCCAGTGCATGAGCAAATGGAATAGGTCAGAGTGTCCAGACAGTACTTCACATTACATTACAACCCCTGGATATTATTTGGATCAAGCAGTATCTCCTGTTTCATTCCTCCCCAGTTCCAGCTTTGTGCTGCATCTCCCGTTTCATTGCTCCCTAGTTCCAGCTCTGTGCTGCTTCTGAGCAGAAAGCAAATGTTATTATATCTCTAGACATTCCAGCCTTTCCAGATCACATTAAAATCCTTGGTAGAATGATGACTGTCCAAACCCAAAATTTAAATAAGCATATTTATCTAATCTACAACATTCATTTTGACTTTAAAAGAAAAGAGCAACTTCTTCTCTTATTTAAATTATACTAAAAACTTTCAGTAATATCTTAACATTTGACCAAAGATCTCAACAAAATTTCGTAAACCTCACAAAACTTTAGTTTAATCAAGTTATCTTAAAAGATGCGACAAACCACATGAACCAAATTTTAATAAAAAATAATTTCCTTGATTCATGTAAAGTCTGCCCCAAAATCCCATTTCAGTGAGTCTTCTGCTAACTATATTGGGGCTTACACCTGCTCCATAGCCAGTTTGTAGTAGAGCAATGAACGTTTTATTCTGCATTCACTGCTTAATTTCGTGTTTGCAGAATATGTTTGCAGAATATGACACAAAATGATGTTTCTGACTGAATGTTGTAGGCCTGCCAGAGGTGTAGGAATAAGTTTTGCTAACAATTTTTAAACTAATATTATTGACCACATACTGTTATTCATGTTTCTTGCTGCAGATCCCTCTACAATCTGATGTATAAGTCATGTATTCTGAATATGTGCAGCAGTATATGTGTTCATGAGAATAAATAGAAACATACAATTTGGAAAACAATGTTTTAAGCAATCTCCTTCTAAGAAAATGTGAAATTATTTTTGCTGGAAATGACAAAAATTTAATGTAAGAAAACCAATCATGAGGTGGCTCTGTTGGAGAACACCCCAGTACAGAGGTGAACTGGGAGGTTGTAAACCTGTAAGGAGGAACATCTCTTTTCTATTCTGATTTCTTTCCTTCAAGTCTGTGAATGTTTTGTGGCTATCGAGTATTTTATTCCCAGAATATAGAAGGTTTTAATGTTTGTGCCTTTCTCCTCCACAGACCTACTCCAGCTGGCTGCCTGGATTGCAGATCATTTGATACTATTAGGTCCTACATCTTTGTGAGTTAGGCACAAAAAGTCTACCTAGATAGGCCAGTGTAAGGACTGTGAGGCTATGACTCATTTCATTCATGGACACATGGAAAGTTTTGCCCTGGATATTCCAGGAAAATATGTGCATTATTATATAAACATTAACTTTACTATTCACTTTCAATGCATCTCAAATGACAGTTAAACTATAAACTGTATTTCCAGCATCATCCACCTGACATGTTCAGGCTTATGACTTCCAGGCACTATTGTGCTTTTGCTTAATATACTTTCAGATACAGCCTACAAGCCAGACACTTCCATCACATGTTGTGACTGGATGCTGCACCATTTGCAGCCAGAAATTAGGTCAGATGAAAGCAGGAAAGGATGTTGAATAAACTGTGTCAGGAAATGATTTGGATAACAACACACTGAGGAGAGGTGATGTATATCAATACACAGAATCTGCCTTTAGCTTGAAATACTGTCATACGAAACCTTCAGTCTGTATGTCAATTCTGTTTGGGCCATTAGCCATTTTTCCCCAGTCACCTGAAACCTTCAGTCTGTATGTCAATTCAGTTTCGGCCATTAGCCATTTTTCCCCAGTCACCCTGTTCTGGAGGGAACGTCTCTCTAGAGACAACACTGGATGATACAATCATTATTTATCATCATGACACCCCTCCTGGGACTGTTCACAAATGCCTCCTGAAAAACTGTCAAGACCATCAGTATATTACAAAGACGGTTGAGATAGTCATTATACAATAATTCTTCTGCAAAAATGCAGTTTAAACAATGCAATATTGAAGCCTAATAGCCTATTCATCAGCAAAAACCAGAACAATCCTTAGACTCAATGATCCCATCAACATTTATGTCTTCTATCATGGGCCTTCAGAGCTTAATAACTCAAATATGTATTCATATATGTGTATGTGTACACATATACACACTTTTTCATGTGATGGAGATCAAATTTCTGGTGCACTTTTACACACTAAATAGAAACAAACTTGATGGGTGAAGGTTGTCAAAACAGCATCAGTACTGGTGCTAGTAATGTCTAGTCTCATAGGTTTGTTTCTAGTAGACAAACCAATCACAGTGATTGGTCTCATATGGAAACTTTCCCAAATTCAAACGCCTTCCATTCTGACTGAACTAAATTTAGGTCCCCAAAAGCCTGGGTTCAGTTATAGCTAAGAGATTTGATGGAATCTCTGGCATCTCTTAGTAACCCAGATTCCCTGCTCACAAACCACAACAGGGTCTGGAGCTGGCTGTGGCACTCTGCTCCTATAGCAAATACATTACCTGAGAACATCCTTACAGTTTGTGTTTCCAAACTACACTTTAATCAGAATATTGCTTTCTGAAAAATGTCCTGATTTTAATTCTGATTCAAAATAAAATAGAAATCTTTCCATGAATACCAAATTTCAGCCAGCTTTAATGCTAAGACTTAGGTATTTGAGCAGTAATCTGCAAACATCTACAGAAGGAAAAATAAATAAGCCTACAAAAGAAAAATCAAGATATTACAATGACAAAAGCCAGATATGTCTCTGGAAAATTGCTTTGGACTTTTAGCTTTGTACTACAGTAACAAAGCAACACTTAAGGCATTTGGAAGAAATTCATAACAGTTTGGGAGTGCTTTAAGTGTTGAACTACCCAAAATTCATTTTCAAGGTATCTGACATTGCTTTCTTCCTAATTATTTTGCATTACTTTTTTTAATAGAATCAGGGGTGCAAGGGATAAAACATATTTTAACCCCACTAGGGAAGAGTTGTGTATCTTTCTACCCAATGACTTGAAATTCTAGTAAAATTATCTCAATTACACTTTGCTTCTTGCTGCATTTGAATGACTGCTTTTTGTATGAATGGCACACTTAATATTGCATCAGAAGGACCTTTAATTTTTCAAAATGACTTAACATAATTTGTTTTATATTTCAAATTTAATAATTAAGTTGACAAAGGAAAACACCAAAGTTTTTGTAACAGGAAACAAAAGACAGCTACTACATGATTATTCTTTCTATGAAAAAATAACTAAAAAAGGAAAAGGTTTTTTCAATCTAAGAAAACAACTATTAAACACTGTTGTAAAGCTGATTTTTCTATCAACTTAGCATCTCTTCCTGTGATACCTAGATGCTGATAGTATTGTTATGCAGGAGCTCATTGTACTTTTAAGGATTTCATTGGCAGTGATTCTTTGCACAATTTAATTTCCTCAGGTTCTGCTCTTTCCTACTACTGCCTGCCAAATGGAGAAGTACAGTATTGAAATCTGTTAAATAAGAAGTAATGTTCTTGCCTAAGAATGAAGCACAGAAGCCAGAAGTTGGCTCAGATGTGTATTCATTCATCTCACAAATGAATGGCTTAATTTTGGGAAGTACTACATAGATGCAAATCTCATGAGCTTTCCAGGGGATATTTAAACACCAGCTCACTTCATCAATATACCAAATACAGATTCAGCATTTCACTGTAAAATACTAACAGAAGTAACACATCGGTTCTTCTTTCCTGGTAACGTCTACTGGGATATACACACACACACATATATATTTTGTGTCAATATAGATTCAGCATTTCACTGTAAAGTACTAACAGAAGTAACACATCAGTTCTTCTTTCCTGGTAACTTCTACTGGGATTTACACACACACACATATATATTTTGTG
>NW_008649875.1:0-4979 GCF_000695815.1 Acanthisitta chloris
CCCTCCCCCCCCCCCCAGGAGCTGCCTCCCCTCCCTCCCGCCCCTCAACCAGCCCAGGGAGAGTGTTTCCACCGCCTCATCCCTCCCTCCGTCTCTCCCTGCCTCCTTCCCTCCGCCTCCTGCTCTCCATCCCTTAGAGACTCGGGAGGAGCAGCCGGGTCGGGTCCCTCAACTCTTGTCCCTGGCTGGTGTCTCCTGCTGTGCATTTCCCCAGAGCTTCTCCGAGGCTTTCCTGGCCCCTCAGCCCCCATTGCCATCTCCCCTGCAGCCAGAGCAAACCTTTCCTTCCCTGCACACACTTCTCTTCACAACGTCCCATTTGTTCCACCTGCCCCTTGGACTTCTTCCAAAGCAGCACCTTCATCCTCAGCTATTTCAGTGAGATTCTCCCACCCCATGTCCAGTTTCCCTGGAAGGAAACACTTTTCCTCTGTCCTGCTGGTGGCTGCCCCTGGCCACCAGCCTGGCCTTTCCATCACCCTCTTTGGCCATCTGACAAGTGCTACTTCCCTAAAATTGTGGCAACTCTGGGGAATCTAAAGGTCAAGTATCAGCTGCTGGTAGTGCTCTGTGGAGACAAGCTCCAGTCTAAAGTGATGCCTGAGCTTCCTTCTGTCACAGGCAAAGACATTGGGACTCTTCTCTTGCACTTCATTTCAACCTTATGGAAGCAATGACATTGGTTTTGTTTAGAGTCATGAGACTGCCCTTCATGACACGCGAGTGTTCGAAAATAAACACTTCAGGAAAAGTTCTGCCTTAATTTAAACTGTTCCTTTCTCCCATGCACCCACCTACCGTCTACAGCACGAGTGTGTGACAACACAGGAAACTGTTTCTCTCCGTTTCCCACAAAAAAAAGCAGAGACCTGCATGTGGCCCCATGCCACGTGAGTCAGAAAAACGTGTCTCCTCCAGCCCAGACTCCTTTGCCCAGACTTACTACCCATACTGCTGATAAACACCTTGGAAAGAAACAGCTTTTCTTTAAAAAAAAGTTGTTTTCCAATCCACAAATGACTTTTAATCAAGTATTCCCAAAACTTGTATGTGGAGAGGGTTTTTTTAACCCAATTTGTGCCCAGTGGCAAAGCATAATATTTCCATTTGGGAATTACTGCCTTGCTAAGTGAAAGTAGGGAGAGAAAAAGAGAGTCTGTGAAGAAAATATTTTGAACATTTGGCATTACAGGAAAAACACTTTAATGTGAAAAAAAAGTTTTTATGTTGCAGAATGAACATTACTTCTAGGGGCTTTGGTTGATTTTCTGCTCTCCTTGTTTTTCTCCCAAGTATAAAAGTTCATTTACAGGAATTCCTTAGAGATGTAAAACCTGAGAACAGAGAACTTGTATCCCACTGGCCAATGACCTTGTGCAAAATTCTTGTCTACTGCGACTGATAGAACATGGATATCTCAGGTTTTGTTTTCTGTTTTTCTCCCTGTCAAAGATAGACATAAGTATAAACAAAAAGCAACAGAAATAATCATAGCACTCTGCTGAGCCCAAAATAGCCACATTCTGTTAACCAGATGTATTTGACTTGCTGTCCATGCATGTGTTGAGTGGCCTTTTGTAGAGCACAAAATCATGCACCATTAAAGTCAAGTAGATTTTTTTTTTTTTGCTATTGACTTCGCTGTGGGAAATATTTGGCTTGTAGTCAGATTTCTCCTGAATTTTAGGAAGATTACTACTGTGTCTCTCGAGGACTAGGGTGCTCCTTAATGGAGAAAATATTATGTTATGTGGTTTCCTATTACAGATGCATAATGCTGTGGATTTTTCATGAGGTATCTCAGTTCTGCATGAGAGCTCAAGTCATGGGCATGAGTTTATTTGGCTGCATCTATTATGCTGGGCAGGTGCAACTCTATAGTCCTGGTTCTCTGTTTGTCCAGTTTTGGGGAGCTGCTGGAGGACACCTCTGCCTTTTACATGGGCACTAAATAGCACATCTTAGTGGAAACTTGGAGTAGAGGGCCAGGGACAGAAGGTACATTAGAAAGGGAACCATCCTATAGATGCTGTATTCAGATACTCTATTCTTAGGCAATCACAGATTTGCATCTCGATCTGGGAAATAGAAATGCTCTTTGGTTCTGCATCATGCACTGCAAAATGCAGTCTGATCCTTTTTCTGTCTTCTTGCCCCATGTACTTTACAGCTGAAGCATAATGCCTTAGTTCAGTTCAATCAAATTTTACCTTGAAATGTATTTCAATATGAAGGAAGGCTGCAAAAATTGCATTTCTAACTGAAGTTTTCAGAAAGATTTCCAGGTTATGTTTCAGTCTGCACACAGAGAAACAAAAGACCTAAATACAATAATAAAAAGTAGAAGAATTTAGGCAAGAATAGTCTTTTATGTTTTCTGACCTTTTGAGGACATGTTTTCTGACCTATAAATCTCTTTTTCTTCTTCTGATTTTGGGGCTGAACTGAGTGGGGACTTTAGGTCTTTTTAGTTTTCTTTCTATTATCTTTGGCAGCCTTGCAAACTTGCCCTGATAACCTGACTTTCAAATCAGTGCAGCTCTGTATTAGGAAAGTAGCATAATATTTCTGTAGAAGTTATCTAAAAAGAAAAGAGTTACTGCACACTTTACCAAAGATATATTTACTCTGGACTGCCTACATGACTGAAAAAGTTTAAAAAACTTTATTTTGGTTGGAAAAGTAAGCAGACATGACCAAATACATAGAAACTGCTATTTTTATGTTCCCTTTTCTGACCATAACCACAGTTAGATCTGTTTTTCAGATGTAACTTGCTACTCAGAAATGCTAGATATTCACAGTTTTGGCAGAAATATTCACCTGTATGCTGAGTAATACCCAGTCACAATCATCTCTAAAGAAAGCTTTTCTAAATGAACCAGCATCTGTCAAATGAATCACCAATTTTAATCAAAATAAACCTTTCTATTTCTTGATTTCTCTGGTATAGGTATCAGTCTGTTAGATTCCTATTGGGTAGTAAGCCCAATAAAATAAGCAAGTGCTTGGAGCAATTTTTATTCAACACTGAGTTGACTGATGAAAAAGTCTCAGGCTGCCTGAGTAGTTTAAACCAAGGAATTGTGCTTCACATTTCAAGCAGGATAAAATTTTATTGTCCTTTTTTATAAACTGAGCCTGATTCTAGGAAAGGAAAAGTCTGAGGTATTGACTGTGAGATTCAACACTGATGGGAAAGGTAAAGTTTAAACTTTAAACTACAGCACACGACAGGTATCAATAATTCCTGAGGCACCTCAGACAGAGCTCCAGCCCTGGGGACACATAGAATCACCAAGATTGGAGGAGACCTCCAAGATCATCAAGTCCAACCATTAACCTGCCACTTTGCTGTAACCCCTAAACCAGATCCAATATTCGAGATAAAATAAATGAATTAAATGCAAGAATCTATATACAGCACATTGCTATCAGTAGGAAATATCTGTTCAAATTTTATCTGATCAAAACTCAGATATTTCCACACCTAAATGCTTTATCTACAAGGAGCTAAATTTTGCCAATAAACGTGCATGCAAAATTATTACTTTCGTAAAAATTCCCAGCAATATCCATTTGCTGTTTTGGAGAATGTGCTTTTAGGAACTCAAAACATCCCTCACTCATCTCAGAAGAATTTTGTTCCTTGTATGTACTCAGAGTTTAGGTATATTGACTGAGGATATTAAACTTTTTGTTTATGTTTGTTTATTTTCTATTCTATTAGTCTTTGCAGTGCCAAGAAATTCTGGAAAAAATAAACATCATTGGTAGTAGTGGTAGATAGATTCTTATGTACTTTGCCTGTATTACTCAAGGCCTAACTTGACCTGAAAAACCTTTACAATAGCTTTTTCCTTATTTTTTGGGGGCAAGAATGTAAGAGACAATGAACCTCTCTTTGACCTTGGTCTAACTGGAATTAAGCTGTGGTATTGGCCTTTGGAAAAAAAAAACAGAAGCTGAATATATTTGATATGAAGCAACAGCCCCAGAAGCCCTTAATTTACATGCCATAGTTAGAGTTACTTCTCTGAGGATAGTTACCCTCTGTGCTATTTAAGCACTCAAAGATGCAGCCATTTGTGCTTCATTTTAAGTGTTTTAGCAAATAAAGAAATGTTTTTTTCATGCTTATTAGAAGATATATTCTCTAGGGCAAAGTAGTTTGAAAATCTGTGGTAATCACTCAGATTTTAGATCTTCCTTTTTCCAGCTGCTGTTCTTTTTTTTTGGTTCAGAAAGACTCCACTCCTTTATATATTTAAGTAAAATACAAATCTCAACCATGATCAAGCTAATCTACATTTGGATATGTACTTTTAAGTATATTTATTGTTGAAAAGCTTGAAAATATAAACCCAAACTCTTCAACCACTAAGAAAATCTCCACATCACATTGTCTTTAAAATCATCTGCTTTTTAAATCAGTTTAATGATTTTAGTGCCTGTGGTAAGGTGTGTATATATGTGGTTTGGTTGATATAGTAAAGCTTACTCTGAAAATCTTTTATGTACAGATAATTCATCCTTCCCTCAGTATTTTTTAAGTCAATGAAAACCAGGAGTGTACATAAGTGAAACTACTGAACTTTTAACTGGTTAAAGCAGTTAACCAGTTGAATACTTTTAACTGGTTAAAGCATAAACTTGAGGGCAGTTTTTCTAACATGTTTTATGTGTTAAATCCCAAACTGGGGAATGAGATACTGGAAAGCAGTGTCACAGAAAGGGCCCTGGGAGTTCTTATCAATGGCAAGTTGAATAGTCAATACTGTGCCCTGGCAGCCTGGAGGGACATGGTGTCCTGGGGGGCATCAGGCAAAGCATTGTCAACTGGGCAAGGGAGGGGATTGTCCTGCTCTGCTCTGTGCTGCAACTTCACCTTGAATATTATGAGCAGTTTTGGGCACCACAATATAAGAAAGATATGAAGCTATTGGAGAATGTCCAAATGAGGCAACGAAGATGGTGAA
>NW_008649875.1:5173-9845 GCF_000695815.1 Acanthisitta chloris
TTAGGCTGGAGATTAGCAACTGGTTCTTCTTTCCCCAGAGGTGTTTGGGCACTGAACAGCTCCCAGGGCAGTGTCACAGCCCCAAGGCTGACAGAGCTCCAGAGGTGTTTGGCCAATGCTCTCAGCACAGGGTGTGATGGTCAGGGATGTCTGTGCAGGAGTTGGACTGATGATCCTCAAGGGTCCCTTCCAACTCTGATTGTTCTGTGATTCTGTGAATAATTTTGGGATTTCCTAGAGCACTTTTACTTTCCAGTAATTGCCCTTATTTAAAAAATATAATAAACTTTTGATGGATTTCATTCAAATCAGGACAGAGTTTTTACTTAGAAATTTAAAAAAAATAATGCACAGAAAAACCTCCAGACAAACAAACAAAAAGATTTTCCAGGAAAATTTGGCTGAAGAAATGCAGAGATGTTAATGCAATGAGCTATGCATTGGTTTGTTCAAATCACGTGTGTTTTTAAGTGGGAAAAGTTTAAAGCAGGTGCTCTATAGTGCACATTTTACCCCTAAAGGATGTAAAATGGTTGGCAGACAGCATAGGGTCCTTATCTTCCAATACAAGACTTCTGTAAAAGTAGTATAATTATCACATATGCTGTGAAGATACTACCAAAACTGATACTGAAAGACCAACTGTAAAATAAAATGTAGCATACAGACATTTAAAACAAAATGAGGTGTTGCTAATACTATCTCAGACTGATATGCATCTTTAAATGTATTTTCAATATGTTTAGAGTACCAAAAAATAAAATTAAACTCATCTTTTGACTGTACATTATGGAGCAGCTTCAGGTATTTGAAAATCCAGAGACAAAAGCATTAGCTCTTTGAATTCCAGAGACTGAAGACTTCCAGAACTTGCTGTCAAGATTAAATTCTCTAGGATTTCATATCAAAGAGGAGAATTTCTACCTAGGGTGCTGTTAAAGATTTTAGAAAGAAACCTTAACAGGGATTCATCAGTTTCCTAGCATCAGGACATATTAATAGCAGCTCAGAAAAAAACCCCACAAACAAAAAAAAAACTCCCATAAAATCCTGAGCTTTCCTGGTTTAAGGTTTGTAACCCCAGAGACAGAAAGTTTGCCAAGATATCAGAAGAGATGTTATCAGAGGAGGAATCTCAGCTTGACTTCTTTTCAAGAACAAGCTTTGGGTACTTTATTTGAATCAAAGTCTCCTTGTTTGGGCTATGAGCTTTGTAATGCAGCTACTGGAAAATAGTCAAGTAGGGAAAAGGGACATGGGGCTAAGAAACAGGACAGGAACTCTCAAAGGAAGAATAGGACAAACTGCTAAATTTCTCTGCTGTGTCATTTCTTTATCTCCTAAAGAAAAACCTTTTTTTCAGCAGTTTTCTCCCTTCAGGTCTTACCACAGGTATTGCAATGCTGGTATCGAAACGATGCTGATAACAGTGAGATTGCTCTACATTTGCTATGCCAATAAAACATATGCACTTCTCCATGCTATTTTTAGTATTCTATACCTTAACCCTATGGTATCTATTTTTACAAACTACCTAATCCCCACTTTTTCCAGAGATTAACAGTTGCCAAGCTTTTTTCTCATAGGTGAAATCTGAGCATGGGTGTTTAGGCTTCGCTGCACATTAAACAGTGGCAAAGTATATTTTTGCCTTAGCATGTTCTTCTGCTTTTTGTTTTTGTTTTTTTTTTTTTACTAACTTCTGCAGGAAAAATAAGATTGAAGCAGAATTTGGATGTCTTTGGGCTGAAGTTACAATCCTAAAGTTGTCTGCAGTTTTGTTCAACTTTCCCAAAGTTTTGATCCTGTTCTTCACATCCAAAATTAAACTCAAACCAACTAAAGAATAAGGTTTTTTTAATTTGCAGTACTACTGCTAAGCAAGCTGATAGGATGGGCAATATTTTTATCAGATTAATTAAGATTTTCCTATTAATAAAATCAGATGGATATAAATAAGCATGAAACACAAAATTCATTTACAATATGGTATAGAAAAAGCTGTGGGAAAGATTTTTTTTCTGCAGAATAGCAGTTGTGGTCTATCCTAAACTAAAACACATTTTTTTCTGAGTTTATATTATTACTGCAAGTTTTTTTAAGCCTTCTTTAAAATAGTGATATCCAGGTTAATAATCATTGTATATTTAACTCCCCAGATCAGTAACACTGGTTTTTAATTTAAGGATCTACAGATTAGGTTGAAGGACAAGTCCACCCAGAGAAGAAATTTTATCTGACAGTAATCAATGAAGGTTGTCTAGGGAAAATCTATAAAAACAGAACAAGTTTGCAGTGATATTTCCTTCGAATGTTTTTCAACCTGCCAAGGTTTGATGGTCATCCAACTTTTTGGTGCTATGAAATTAATTATCTTCCCAGTGGTTTATGACTTTTTTTCTCTCTCTGCAGCCTACCAAAGTTCCCATGTAAGCAGCTAAACTAAAATACGAGATAAATCAGCTGGGCAAGGAGTTTTCAAAAATACAATTTTGTGAGTTGCTTTTTAGTCCTGATACAAAATGTTTCAAATATAAAACCTTGACAAATAATAGCTTTTTTTTCATATGCTATGGGTCAACAAATGTTCAGTGTTCTGATACAAAATGTTTCACATATAAAACCCTGACAAATAATAGTGTTTTTTTCAAATGCTATGGGTCAACAAATGTTCAGTGTTAGAATTTTATTGCTTTTCCTTAAGAAGGAAAAAAACCCCAAACCAAATCCAAATAACCCCTGTCCTTTACTTGATTTTCATGTAAACACTTGAATAAACAATTTTTAATAAGGAAGTAAAACCAACAACACAGAAAATATGTAGATTTGCACACCACATTTCTGCCTAGCTATTTTTCTACCATTCCAATGTATTTCTTCATTTATTCCCAGTAGATAAACCAATATGGTTTCAATTCCTGTATTAAAGAGCAATGGCATCAGTCTTTGCTTTTTGCCTGAGATTATTTTATGCACATGTCCTTCAGTTATGGAAATGCTTCAAATAAAGCACTGATAATGTGCCTTGAGCACCCACAGGAAATAGAGGGCTATGTCACTCAGCTTGAGATGAACAACATGTAAACTACTTTTCTTATAGCTTCTCCAGGGGAAAAAAGAAATACACTCAAAATCTGGTATTTGTTTCCCAAGATTAAAATAGCAACAACACTATTGACAATTCATCTGTATTTTATGACAAGGATGTTTGATATAAACCCATGGAAAGGACTGGTGTAGAAAGCTGGCTCTGGCTCTGGAAATAATCTTCCAATATTTAACAGGAGGCATAATTAACCAAAATGTTGAATGTTGTATATCACATTTTAAAAAAACCTTTGAGTGCTAATTACTGTGGTAAACCATTTATGTGCCTCATTGACAGTAGCTGACAATGTATATGGAATTTACTATTTTCATTCATTTTCTTTCTTCTCTCTGTTCTTTCTCTCATTTTTTCTTATTCATTCACCTTTTCTCTTTCTCTCACTGCTTCTTCCTTTTTATATCTTACTCTATCCTTCTATTTCTATTTATTTTTCTTTTTCCTTTTCTCCTTGTCTCTCTCCATTAGTATCTCCATTAGTATCTCCCTTTATCTTTCTCTCTGCCTTTCTGGTTTTTTTTCCTTCTATCTTTTTCTCTTTCTCTGTCCCTTTCTCTCTTTTAAAGGTTGTTTTTTTTTTCCTTCTATCTTTTTTTCTTACTCTGTCCCTTTCTCTCTTTTAAAGGTTTTATTAAAAACCTCTCTGTCTTCCTGCATATTCTCAATTTGAAAACACAGTAATGTGTGTTAAGATTCATGAATTAAATTCTGACCTATAAAACAAACACTAGAGGAAAGGTTTGCAAGAGGAAAAGCTAACAAAATACCATGATTCTGAGGACAAAATTTAGCAGCTACAATTCCAGATAGTGGGCATTTTAGGTGGCATACTGAAATAGGCTAAGTGCCATTCTGTCCAAGGTCTACTTTCCTGACTTTGAACATACCAGAATGACAGCTGAAACACATAAGTTACAATCAGAAAATCATAGAATCAACCTGGTTGAAAGAGACCTCAAAGGTTATTGAGTTCAACCCTACCATGGTCACTAGCCCATGGCACTAAGTGCCACATCCAGTCTCAGTTGAAAACCTCAAGGGATGGTGAATCCACCACCTCCCTGGGCAGCACATTCCAATGCCTGAGCACTCTCTCTGCAAAAAATCTCTTCCTAAGATCCAACCTAACCCTCCCCTGGCAGAGCTTGAGTCTGTGCCCTCTTGTCCTGCTGCTGGTTGCCTGGGAGAAGAGACCAACCCCCACCTGACTCCAACCTCCTGTCAGGGAGTTGCAGAGGGTGAGAAGGTCTCCCCTGAGCCTCCTCTTCTCCAGGCTGAACACCCCCAGCTCCCTCAGCCTCTCCTCATGCCACTTGTGCTCCAGTCCCTTCAGTAAAACCAGAGAAGGTGCCTCTCTGCAGTAGTTTTGTCAAACCAACTGTTTCAGGAGATAGAAGAGTAGTAGGAGATTGAAATGTTCTTTCACTTATATCAGTGTATCAATCTAGTGCAGCTAAAGTACTAGCACAAAAAACAGCAACCTGTTAAATGATGAAGGTTAATAGCTTTTATACTGATCACAAAGGTCACATCAGAATAGCACAAACTAGTTGTTCTCATGTTTTT
>NW_008649876.1:0-907 GCF_000695815.1 Acanthisitta chloris
CCGGCCCGGGGGACAGTGCACACACACCGGGACCACCACGGGGCAGAGCCGGGGGGTGTACACACCACCCGGGGGCTGTACAAACACAGTGGTACCACCCCTGGGGCAGAGCCAGGGGCTGTACACACCACCCCAGGGGCTGTACAAACACATTGGTACCAACCCAGGGGCTGTGCACATACACCGGTACCACCCCTGGGGCAGAGC
Source organism: Acanthisitta chloris (assembly GCF_000695815.1). Lineage (NCBI taxonomy): Eukaryota > Metazoa > Chordata > Aves > Passeriformes > Acanthisittidae > Acanthisitta > Acanthisitta chloris. The sequence goes on from NW_008649876.1 coordinate 208, forward strand.
TGGGGGCTATGCACAGACCCCGGTTACTACTCCGGGGGCTGTCCCAGGGGCTGTACACACCACCCAGGGGCTGTACAAACACACTGGTACCACCCCTGGGGCAGAACCAAGGTCTGTACACACCACCCATCAGCTGGACCACCCTGGGGCAGAGCCGGGGGCTGTACACACCACCCATGGGCTGTACAAATACATTGGTACCAACCCATGGGCTGTACAAACACACTGGTACCACCCCTGGGGCAGAGCCGGGGGCTGTACACACCACCCATGGGCTGTACAAACACACTGGTACCACCCCCGGGGCAGAACCAAGGTCTGTACACACCCCCGGGGTCTGTGCACACCCTCCTGGCACAGCCAGGCCGGCAGGAGGGCCGGGAAGTCACCCACTGCACATGTGAAACAACAACACGCACTGGAGGCAGTGCCAAACTTCTCCCATCGTTTCTTTCGAGCTAAAAACTGGATCTAGAAGCAAATGCACAAGGACCCCGCGGGTGCCTGATAGAGAAAAGAGCACAAGTTTGATAGTCAACTAAAAAAAAAAAACCAACAAAAAACCATAACAAAAACATGCTTCTGCACTTCTAAAAGTGCTTAATCCATGGAACACACCCTTAGCTCGGCCCCGAGGGGTGCAAAGGCCTAATGACTAGCACTACAACCAAAATAGAGTCAATTTCTGTAAGGCAATGAA